>NC_056726.1:1242510638-1242605638 GCF_019279795.1 Protopterus annectens
CCAACAAGCAACAGTCCACGCCAGCTACAATTCAAAGGATTTATTAAGCGCTTTCATCAGCTCCAATTACCTGACTTCTTCAGAATAATTGCATGACTAAAATGAAGCCATATTTATACAAAAATAAAATCACATGACATTATGCAACCTTCAAGCTGTTACATCAATTAAAATCAAAGACCCTTACACACATATGTAGAAAAAACATGTATGAACAAATACATAATAAATACCCTACTTAATAAAATAAAAACTACTATTGAAACTAACCAAAAAAAGACTGTAGCTTTAAATAACTACTGATACTAATATTGTCATTCAGTCCTGGAGCGGATGTGGCATTAAGTTTGATTTGCCACCATAATTCTTTAAAATTAAGAACTTCCTCCCAAGGACCTCCCCTTAAATCCGGTGTAACTTTATCAATAACTAAAATCTAAGTGTATGATTGGGGTATTCTACAATGTGCTTGCTTAAGGCACTATTTGTGCTGCCAATTCCGATGCCCCGAATGTGCTCGTTTATCTTTAAAACTTCTCTTGGTTTTCCCAATGTAAAACCCGGCAGGCACATTGACAGCAGAGTGCAGCATAAACCACCCCTTTTATAATGCAAGAGGAATTCCCTCTTGCCTTCACCTTAAAACCATTAATGACCACCTTGGCTACCTAAAAATAATATTAGGTGAGATCCCTAATTTGTCCTTTGAAGTTCTTAATTTTAAAGAATTATGGTGGCAAATCAAACTTAATGCCACATCCACTCCTGGACTGAATGATAATAGTCGTATCACTAGTTTATTTAAAGCTACAATCTTTTTTTGGTTCATTTTAATAGTAGTTTTTATTTTACTAAGTAGGGTATTTATTATGTATTTGTTCACAAATGTTTTTTCTACATATGTGCGTAAGGGTCGCTGATTTTAATTGATGTAACAGCTTGAAGTCTGCATAATGTCGTGATTTTATTTTTGTATAAATATGGCTTTGTTTTAGTCATACAATTATTCTGAAGAAGTCGGGTGAGTGAGCTGACGAAAGCGCTTAATAAATCCTTTGAATTGTAGCTGGCATGGACTGTTGCTTGTTGGTTCCATTCATTTCATTCAGTTTTGTTCGGGTTCTCAGTTTAAAGTGTCTCACTATGTTAAAGGAGTTTAACATAGCGAGACAGCTTTAAAAAAAGCAACGGAGAAAGGAAGATCTCCATTACTTTTTTTAAAACTTTCTCGCTATGTTAAACTCCTTTAACATAGCGAAACAGTGTCTAAAAAGCAACGGAGATCTTGCATTCTCCGTTGCTGTAAAAAAAAAAAGACTTGTACTAATGGAAAAAGTCCGGGCGACCGGAACTTTTTCCATTAGTATAAGTCTGATTTACAACGTGTACGCTGACCAATCAGCGTGCACTTTTTGGAATATTAATGGGGGGGGGGGGTCGTTGTATAATATGTAATAAATGCCCTTCCAGGGGTGTAGAGACCTACTGCCTGCGGCGTCGGACCTCATAGGTTCATAGGTGAGTACTAGGCTAATGGCCCTAGAATCAACAGAAGCTTAGCCCAAGAATATTCTCCGTCGTCCTGTTGCCAGACTTTAGTTTCCTGTGCCCCTATTGAGCAAGGCTGTTGAAGTGATCCCCGGGATAAATTTCCTGTCATCCATCCACTCGGCAAGATTTTTCTTGAAGAGGGCTACTGAAGTGCTCCATTTGACATGAATGGGGAGTTTATTCCAGAGTATGGGAAGTCTCTGGGTTAGAAACCTGTCCCTCCATTAGGTTCTGTTTATTGTGGTGATGAGGTTAAGGTCTTTGAGCGTGTGGTGTGGAGGGATTGAGACTTTTTCAGATGAAGTATGTGTAGCAACAGGGGTCAGACATAGCTTTGTATGCTAAGCAGAGATTGCCTTCAAGTAGGCGATATAAGACAGAGTAAAGCTGGAGTTTTTTGAGTCTGTCTGTAAAGGGCATGTGTTTGAGTCCTAGAATCCTCTTTGTGAGGAATTTTTGTGGCCTCTCTAGTTGTTGTAGATGTCTAGTGAGGTACATGCGAAATGGGGCATTGTACTCGATAATGGGTCTAATGAGGGATGAGTAGAGAGGGATTATGACTTCTTTCTTCTTGGATGAGAAACCTTTTGTAATGAGGTGTGCCACATAGAAGAACTTTCTAACTACAGTGGCAACATGGTTGTCGAAGGAGAGGTTGCTATCTACCTGTGTCCCTAGATCTCTTATCACATTTTGGGAGTTGAGTGGGCTATCATCTATGTGGTAGTTCATGAGCACCATGTTTTTCCCAAAAGGGATGACTATGCACTTTTTAGCATTAAGCTTAAGACCATGGTTCTGGCACTGGTCGTTGGTGTCGGTGAGGCCCTTTTGTAGGGTGTCTACATCAGCTTGAGAGTCGATAATAGCTCCCAGTTTGCAGACATCAGCGAATTTGGTTAACCAGAGTCCCTTGGTGTTGGCATGAACTTCAGAGAAGTAGATATCAAACAGGAGAGGACCCAGGACAGATCTCTGTGGGACTCCTCTTGTAACTGCCCGGTAGTTGGATTTGGTGTCTGCTACTTTCACCGTGTGGGTTCTGTCTGTGAGCCAGTTGGCAACCCATCTTATGACGTAGGGGTTTATACCTAGGTTAATGAGTCTATCAATGATCCCTCAGTGGGGAATGGTGTCGAAGGCCTTGGCTAGATCGAGGTAGGCTGTATGGACTACCTTGCCTTCATCGACCGCTCTGGTGACAGATTCAAAGAAGTGTATCAGGGCTTCACAAATCCAAACTGCGAAGGGTCCAGGGTTTGACCGTTCCCTATATCCCTATTTATGAGGTCCATAATGATGTGCTCCATGGCCTTACAGATCAGGCTCGTCAAGCTGATGGGGCGGTAGTTTCCAGGGTCAGTAGTCGCTCCCCATTTGTAGAGTGGAATGACAGTAGTGGTGCACCATTTGGTGGGAACAAAGCCTGAAGTGAGGCTGTAGTTGAACAAGGCACTCGGGTGTGGTGCCAGTTCCCTTTGTAATTCATGTAGAACACAGCCGGGTATATTATCAGGTCCCATGGAAGCTGTATTTTTGGATTTGGATAGTGCGGCTTCTACCTGTGCAGCCATGATACTCGAAACTTGGCATTCCTTGGGTATTGGGATTTAGGGGGTGAAGGGGGGTAAAGTTTGCACTAAACCTGTCAGCCAAGATATTGGTGCCATTGTGCATTAGCTCAGAGCACATCTGCATATTGTTATGCAGATTCTTGACATAGCTGAAGAATGCCTTGTGTTATCATATATATGTAGCAATTTTGTTTTCATACCTAGCTTTGGAGGATTTGATGAGGGTTCTCAGTTTTTTCATAACATTTCTGGGCAGGTGTTAATTACACATTAACACACACCGTGGAGGGCATTATTTCTTGCAAACTTGAATCATGTTATATGATTACTACAGTTTGACTAGCTAAGATGACTTGGGGGGGTTGTCAGACTTCATAACACATACAGGAGAATAGGGAGTAGATAGGTTTGAGCTATAGTCTTACATGTACATGGGCTGATAGAAAATGTATGATGTTATAAAGAAATTATACTTTACAGTTGTTTCCACAGTATATTGGACTTAATGATCCAGTCTTAACCTGTTTTTAGTTTTTATACCCACTGGTTTTGTATTTTGTACTAGCTCAACTCTAATATTATTGACTGATATTTTTTAAGCCACAGTAGTTTGATTACTGGATTGGATGAGAAAATGCTATTACATTCATTTTCTTTGGATATAGGACTAGTTTAGATTGCTGAAGCCAGTTTTTGTAAAGGAATACGGTGAGTCCGCTTGGAGCTGTCTGAATGAAGAGACTGCATCTGTTGGTGTTCAGTCATCTGCATATTGAATTATATTTACAGTACTGTGTTTTGTAAGTTTGCCTTATTTGTAGCTTCCTTGTCTACATTGTGGCCCATTTGATACAATAAAAGTAGCTGTGGTATGCTGTACCATATGTTCTAAGCCTTCTTTGTGTCTTGTCTTTTTTAGCACAACAGTGTAATAAGACATTTTTTAAATGTATACAGTAGTACAGCATAGTATATTTTCTAGCTTGGTGTAAGAGTATTAAGTACATCTTTTCTTTTGCCTAACTCTGTCCTCTGCTCACTGGATCTCTGCCACCATGGGACCCCACTCTGCTCTTGCGTTATCACCTGTCTACTAGCATTAGAAACTCAGTGTAGCAACTGTCATGTTCCCTGACAACCCCTTACTGCCACCTAATATAGAATCCACTTGTGAGAGATGCAGATACTTGAAACTGGATGCCAGCTTTTCACAAACCAGTTGCCTACAAACATCGCACTCCTACCTTACAGAAATTCAACATTAGTGTTAAGGCTACATCTGCTGAAGTACCAAGGAAAACTTGTGCCAAGCCTCATAGAGAGCAAACTAGTCAATCCAGACATCAGTAGCATACCCACACCTTACTCACTACATATACAGTTGCAGCCGCTACTTCCTCACCAATCACGGATTACCAAGCCTACATATCTAAGGTCTTAAAGCCATCAGAGCATGTTTCCAGCCATCACAAAGCCCTAAATACCAGTCATTCCACTGCCTGACATAACAGCATTCCACTCACCAGGGTGAGTATGGATAGACTGATGGTTAGCTCAGGTACAAAGATTTGTGATGTCACTAGGACTATTAAAATCACTCCACTCAAAAGTACATATATGACTTGATCATTGCCAATGCAGGACTGAACAACTTCAAACTCTTTACCTGAGATTAAACTTGGTTGAGCTGTCCCTGTGTGTGAGGGAGGCTGAAAAGAAGCCAGTGTTGAGCAGCATCTTGCCTTTACCAAGAATGATGCTGCAATTCAAACAAAAATAATTGAACTGGCTCAGTAATTGGTGTCATTCTGGGTATCTGGTGTGGATCAGTGTGGGAGGCAATAGTTAACATTCCTGCCAACTTTGCCAAGGATAGCTTGCATCTTTCCCCTTAGGGCTTCTACATATTAGCCAGGACATTTTCTTCCCCATAGTTTCTTCTTGTAGGCCACATCAGCTTTCTACACCTTCAGACTTAAATTGTAATCTGACCTTTATCAACTTGGCACTGCTCACTTACTAGGAGTGCTAACAAGTCAGTACCTGGCTTTTTGAGCCTTCTTGACCATTGACAAAATTCATACCTGCATAATTACAAAAGCCTGGTTTCAGTCTAATGTGAATGCTCCCTCTTTACCTGGCTTTAGCACCTGTCATTCATTCAGGCCCTCTAGTAATGTTGAAGCATATCTGTAATCATCCATAATACCATTATATCACTAAATTATACATGAAGATTACCTAGCAATCCTGCATATCCTAGAAGGAATAAACAACTCCAGTTATCAGTTTATTGCCAACCCCTTTTGTGCCTTCCACTCAGTGTGGTATCTTTCTCAGTAACTGGAGTCTCTTACTGTCTAACGTAATGCAGTCATCCTGGGTGTCTGTCTACCCATCCGTTAACTGGCTTGTACAACCAACAGCAGATATGCACAGTATTTCACAGTTCTTAACATTTATTAACATTACCTCCCTAGACCAGATTATGCCTTTTCTAATTAGAGGTTATGATCTCCTTGACCTGGTTCTTGTAGATATTGTCCCTTCCCGTTTTACCACCAAAGTCTCCTCCCTTCATGCTTAAGTCAGATCATTGAATTGTTTCATTCTACTTAAAAATCTAGCCCATGACTCCATCCAACTCTACTGTATTCAGGGATTTCTGCAAGGCCAACCACTTAGCACTCTCCAGTGACCTAGAGTAATTTTAGTCTCCCTCCAAAGACCCTACAATGAAAGTAGCTGCTTTAACGATTTTTTACTTCCACCTTAAGTAGTGAATCTAAACATACATTCATGTGCATCATGAATTGGATAGTAAATTTAGGAGTAAACCCATATGATTGAATCCCAATACCAACAAATTCAGCAATGAATCAGAGAACTTTTTGCGAACGGATGTGCAGAGAGCTCCGACATAAAATCAAAGTACGAACTTATGATTAGTTTTGGAAGAGATTACAATATTAAGACTTTCTTCAGTGGTGAAAACATATCCGGTATTGCACAGAACTGATCTAACCTTCTGTGACATGGAGGATATCACTAATATACTTGCAGACAAATTCATTTTCAACTTGTCCCCACCTTCCTCTACATACATCCCCCCACCTAGTTCACAGTCCTCACCTCCAGCCAAAATTACTTCTGGTCAGGCTTTAAATGCTCTCTCCAAACCTGAAAACAATAGCTCTGTGGATCCTGACATCCTTCCAAGTGGTCTTTTAGCAATGAATGTAACCTCACTGATTTTCTTCTAAACCTTTCTAGTTGTATTCTTTACACTGGGTATGTACCCAAATCTGAGGTACCGTTACACAAGGATGTCATTACAACCAGATCTGGGAGTTATAGACCGGTTAGTCTTAACAGTATTTTTTATAATGTGGAGGAATGTATGATAACAAAATTCATAAATAATGATATTGATAGCCCACAGTCTGTCAACCCAAATTAGTTTGGCTTTGTAAAGGATTGGTGTTGTCTGCAAAATCCTGTGGACTGCTGTGAAAGGTGACCAAAGAGCTAGATAGCAGCCAACAAATCATGCTGCCTTCCTGGATCTAGGTAAGGACTTTGACAACTATTTCACACACTGAAATTTTTGAAAACCTTACCACCTAAGCATTAATTTTGTGTATGCAGCTGGAAGAGTTGGTGGCACACTTTCTTTTTAAAAATTAACATCTAGTAGCATCCAACATGGCTCCATATTGGGCCCTTTCCTCTTCAGCATTTATGTCTTTGATGTGCCAAGCTGTCATCAAGGTTCTGAGGATGAGAAAGTTTAATAATGATCTTAAACTCTGCATTATCATTAAGTAGTGATACCCTGCATAATAGTCTAAACGGGCCTAATAACTGGTCTCATAACCAGAGGTTTGAGCTGAATGTTAAGAATGTAGTATAAGTATTCTTTGGGAGACGAGAACACCCCTGCATTTACCTGACAAGTAATGTCCAGGGGCCTAGGTACACTTGCGATTCATGAGTTTTCATTTAGCCACCATGTGTCAACTGTTAGGAAATTCTTCTACCTCACCCAAGTAATTACTATGGACATGTCTTTATGATACAGGGACTTTATTGTACCACTCTGCATATCCCTAGTTAGGACCATAATAGAACACAGTGCCCCCTTTGGTGTTTACCTGTTCAAACACATTGACCAACCTGAAAGACCACAGTGCTCCCTAACCAAAAGCTTCCCACATATGTGGTCCTTAAGTTGGACAGGGCAATTTAAGAGTCCTGTCACTTTATTCCATCTCCTGTATGCTCTTATACAACTACCTCTGGTTGGCCTACAAGGTTATGAAATACTCTGTGCCACTTAACCTCTTACACTTCTGAAAAATGGAAATACCATCAATACTCCATGTTAGCCTGATAGAAATATCTCCCAAAAGATTGTATTTATTTGTATTTAATTTAGTCTAGGAGTACTTTCTGGTTAAGTGACTTGCACACAGTGACACAGTAGGCAAATAGAGGCTGAAGAAACCAAATTCTGGATACCAGAAAGCCTCTCATTAACCGCTCATAGCCTTGAATATGTGAGATAAATGCCTGGAATCCGTATCAGTGGAACAAGCTCTTATTCCAACTCAGAAGGCAAAGTAGCTGCTCACTTCTCTTAAAATTAACTTTTAACAAGTAGATGGGCACCCATAAAGTCACCCCTGGCTGTTTACTCTGACTCATACAGATAGAGGAAAGGAATAGGATTTACATTAACTGAACTGATAGCTTAGTAATAACTTATGAACCTATAGTGACACAGTGCTGATACATAACAGCAGCTGATATACAGGGTGATTGTTACAGTGTTGGTACTTACCTCAGCTTGCAGCCTTTAATTATAGGTGCACAATTCATTCATTAAGCCATTAGGCACGATAACTTGCAAGTGCTCATTTGGAGTTTAAAACTGTCTTTGTTAAACGCAGGAAATGTGTACACTAAATTGATGTTTTTTTTAATAATGTAAAAAATGTATAAATGCTATTAGCTGTGTTGATCTGAAATTCAAGATTCAATTGGTCATATACCTTCCTTGTTAGCAAGTACATGCTGTTTAATAATAACAACAACAACTGCAACAATAATAACAGTAACCGTACCATTTATTAACCAGGTAGGCCCTTTGGACACACATTTCCTTTTCAGGAGCAACCCGGGAGCAGTGTCTGATTAAGTGACTTCTTCAGAGTCACACAGTAGGCACGTGAGAGCTAAGGGAACCAAACTGTGTACTGCAGGAACTACAGCTCTCAGCCTTAACCCCTTGCACCAGCTGCCACATTGTTTTTTGTAGTCCTCGATTTTCCCAGGAGGTCTGTAAATCCTGTCATTCCATTAGATAACACAGTGTCAGGAGGTGCTTGCTGTGCAGCAGCTGATGTAGCCTCTTGTTTATTTACTTTCTTCTACAGCAGAGAAGAAAGAAAAAAATGTTTTTCTTAACTGTAGGAAGTAAAATGCAACCTTACAACTTGTTAATGAATGACTGAGTTATGCAGTCACTGTAGAGCATTTGAACAGAGCAGCATAGTATTGTCTGCACTTTGTATTTCAAAGAGATTTTGATTTTAGTATATTGTACATTTGAACCTGGTGGATGGCATATCTGCTGTAATTCTCAGTCGTACAGACTGTACTACTTACCACAGTTTATCTACAAGTTCTGTGTTAATTCTTTGTTACAAATGTGCTCCAAATGAAATAAGCACATTTTGTAGCTGTTGATGCATAGTCTGTGATCCTAACTGCAGCACATGAAGAAACAATAGTAGGGTAATATGTCAAATCCCCTGTATAAGCTGACATTGTTATTGTAGGACTACAGCACTCTAACCACTCTCATGAGTGCAAGTTGGATATGCTTATACCACTGCAAACCAGCAAAGCCATATAGCATGGCAAAATTCTGTACTTTTAGGATATCTGAGTATGAAGCTAAGATGAGATGCACAGGAACAGTGGTGTGCAGCAATGAGTAATAATCACAATGTATTTCATTTATTCCTGAATTACTTTGCTTAGTAATATGTAGTAGAGCTAGCAGAATTGATTCATGCTGTCCAAAGCTGTGTGTAAGTGCAGGCACTAAGATAGTATAGAATTCACAATGCTGCCTTGTTTCACCCTTAATGTAACCACAGGACACCATGCTGGCTACTTTTGCAGGACTGTACACAGTGCTGCCCTGCAGTCCTCTGTCATCATGGTGATCCCACTTTCCAAGCGCCTTCTGTCTTAAGACATGGATTCCTAGCCTGTATTGCTGTGTAGCTTTAGGTAATGTAATCCTAAGAGTTTCTTCTGCACTGTATACCACAACGGCACACGTCGGCACACATCCTGTAATGCCACGCACCCCTAAATAATGTAAACTCCTCCCCAATACTTTAATGCTGTGTATAACTGTGGGATGTAGAGTGCCATCCTGATGTGTATCGTACCTACTACAACATCCCTAAGTGCAGATCTGATGTTGTCAATCTTCATCTATTTTTGACTGATGGGTTTTGATTCCAACCCTCGGAACTAATCTGACTGTTGTATAGCTTGCCTCAGTCAAAAAATCTCTCGATCAGATCTTGTTTGCTGCTCTTGCGAATTGGACGTGTCAGCCAGACATCCCTCTTAGCTAAGTATTTCTAAACTTATCGTAGCTATTTCTAACTGATTTAGAGTTAGTTTTCTAACTCTTGCTTTATAGAGTGTTTGGTCTACCCTTGAGTGTGTGTTTTTTCCTTTGTACCACTGGTGATTTCTTTCCCCCTACCATTGCTGGTAGTTCCTTTCTATTTTTTACCCTTGTGGTAACTTCTCTATGATTGTTGGTAGACTTTCCTTCTCTGCTTTCCTTAGTGTGTGTGTGTGTGTGTGTGTGTGTGTGTGTGTGTGTGTGTGTGTGTGTGTGTGTGTGTGTGTGTGTGTGTTAGTAGATATGGCAGAAAAGCCAATGTCTTCAACTAC
The DNA here is from genome assembly GCF_019279795.1 of Protopterus annectens. Classification (NCBI taxonomy): domain Eukaryota; kingdom Metazoa; phylum Chordata; order Ceratodontiformes; family Protopteridae; genus Protopterus; species Protopterus annectens. Next base: position 1,242,520,751 of record NC_056726.1, read on the forward strand.
AGGTCTCAAACAATATACTGAGCGCAGCAGAAAAATGCCAAACTCAGATAGCTATGACAAATGTGTTTATTACTTGGGTGTTGCTTCACTTGAGTGTGGATTGTATAATTTGCCAGGGTTTTAGTCATAGAACCCTGGCAGAGAGAGAGAGAGAATAAATTAATCCTCAAAGGGCTCCTTAAGGTCCCTTTCAAGGAAGCCTTGTCCAAGGCTGACAAGTCTCCGCTGGCCTTCGGCACAAACTGTTGAAAAGCACAAATATGCCTCTGAAGGCTGCTCCTCAGAACCGATGTCAAAGGTTCCAAAACTGTGGAAATGGTTAAAGTCTCCAGCACCAAAGAGTTCTTCTGTACTTTCTGCACTGGCTACGTCTATGGTTCTGACCCCTAGTTCTATGGCTCTGATTATCTCTACGGCTCCAATTTTTTGTGCTGGCTGTTTCACCCATGCTGCAACAGATGGTACCGAAACAAACCAGAATTTCAGGACCCAGTTCTACTTACTTGCCATCCGTAGATCTCTTCCTTGGATCATTGCCTAGGCCGTTTGTAGAGAGACCGGAGTCTCCTTCTGCCTTTTCAATGCACTCCAACAGAAGCCTTTCAGAACTAGATGTTGTTAGGTTGGTGGAGCAGATCTTGGTAGCCCGGAGATTTTCCTCTTCTGTTCAGTACACTCTCCCATCCGGAGCAGGTGTTTTTTCTCCATCCACACCCAATTACTCTCCTGCTCTAATCTCAGCTCAGGTTTTAGAGCGTTTGGCTCTGATCATCCAGGTTCCTATCACATCAGCACCGATTGCAGTTTTGTCCTGTATGCCGAGTCTGGCTCTGAACCCCCCCCTCAGTGCCATTGACACCATTGGGTCCCCAAGACCGCATCTTCACCATGGAGCATGGAGAGTTTGTGTCAGTTCTGAGCATTTCAACAGAGTCATCCCTATCCCTTATGGCTGCAGCGGTGGTGGATCCTTCCCTAGTTCTGGTTTGTCAGGTTGGGCTCTCGGGGCGGGGTCTGACCCTGGTTCTGAGTTTGTCTCTGTTTTATGCTCCTATCCCTCCTCAGGGGGTCTTGTCTTTCAAGTTATGGAAGGGGCTTTGGGCACTGCTTCTTGTCATGTGGCTTTTGGGTTATTGGAGTCTCCCCTTTAGGCCCCAGGCTCCTCAGTTCAGCTACCAACCTTTAACTTGTGATCACAAGACATGCCTTCTAAAGGTACTCCCTCTTCCAAGGCCTCCTCTGATGTTCCCACTGAAGAGCCCCCTTGGAAGAGATCATGCAAGAGGAAGCACCTCGATTCTCCAGAAGAATGTTACAGAGGACACAGATTTTGATGAAAGGGACGATTCCCCATGATCACCCCCAAAAGATGTCTCCTTTGGAAACATTCTGGAGATCCTGAAGCAGAGGGGTGATTGGAAGTCCAAAAAACCATCCTTGGAGGAATCTGTGTACTTGCAGGCCTTTGGTGCATGCCCGTCTATCTCCCGGGTGACCCTGCCCACTGACGATTTAATTAAGCTAATTGCTCAATGGGCTTGGAAGGCTCCTGTTTCTGTGGAACCAGTCCCCTGGAAACCTGACAAGAAACTTACTGTTCCAGAGGACCAACCCCACTGGTCTGAAGACCTGGTAATAGATGTCAAGATGGTTTTGGCAGCCCCTAGAAAAGAACTAGCTGAGGAAAGTTCTACTGTCCATCCCCCCCAAATCAAGAGTCCAGGGCGATGGACAGATTTGGGATGCAGGTTTATGCATCATCGACCTTCTCCGTCGGGTCCTTGAACTTCTTGACACATTTTACTAGACTGCAAAGGGATCTGATCACGGAGCTGTCAGATACCCTGGCAGGAGGAGAGGCTGAGGGGGTCCAGGAGTAGCCCTCCCAACTAGCTACCCTGGAGTCCATCTCAAACTCGTCCATGAGGCACATTGCACATGCACCCGAAGGGGTGACCAGGTCAACAGCTTCAGGTGTTGCAATTCGGAGATATGCTTCAGTGCACCTGTGTGAGTTTGCAGAACTATTCAAGTCTTCCTTTGTCAGTGCCCCCTTTGATGGTTCCTTTTTTTTGGTCCCAAAGTTAAGGAAACTCTGTCCAGGTGGGAGAAGGATGGAAAAACGGATAACTGGTGCCAGAGCCATGGCCTAAAGTTAAATGCCAAAAAATAATATATCCCTTCGAAACAAAACAAAACAAGGTTACCCTACCAAATAGGTGGCAATCCACTGAGCACAGAAGAAGTAAGTTATCAGGGGGAAGTTGATAGTAGTGTGTCTAGGTCTGTCCATTCGACTAGCTAAAGTAGTTAGCTCTGCCACGCTCCACCTATCACTAAGGATTTCATCTAGATCAAGGGGACATATAGGTCTCTATAGCGTCCATCACTCACCCAATGATCACCAACAATGCCCATTCGGAATGTATCTGACCATACACTTGTGACCCGAGGAATGGCCACAAAGTTCCTCACCAAAAAGGATAAAGGGTCTCAAGGTCTCACCCTATGCTGCCCTGTGCTGCCGAACTCAGGCCATCTCTGAATCTAGTCGCTTGCTCAGTCTCCACCAGGGCTCTTGCATAAACATATGAAGCGTCAAACCCAGATTTGATGAATATGCTTCATGTCAAACACCCAGATCTGTCAGAGCCAGGACAGCGGAGATCAAACCTCGACAGAGCCACACCTCGATTAATAGGACGCAGGATGAGGGACCCAAGACTCATGCTGTGGAATAAGAATCCTGCATATGGAGGCAGAGCATCTGGCAGCCTTGTTCAAGAGTGATCTTTGACCTTGGGATGCCTTGAATAATATACCCCTGTAGGAGATCACCTCAGTGTCACTGCTCAACAGAGGCACAGCAAAGTGTTTAGCAACTTTATACTAAAGGGCAAAGTAGCACAAATAGTCAGGGGGGCTAAAAAATTAAACAAGCAGATAGCCTATGGAAGAATGCCCCTACCCAAGACTTTGTCTGCTGTGGGCATTGTCCACTCTTCAACGATCCTATTTCAGGAATCAAAGGAGTGGTAAAATGTGGTTCAAGAAATCCCAGAAGCCTTTCCAAGATACATAGGTTGGACTCCCCGTGGGGCAGTGGGAGGAGTTACAGTGGCAGACGCTGTCCCAGAGACAGGAATGGTCCTATCAAGATTCCATCGTTCTCCAGTCAACCCTACTAGCTCTCCTGAAGGGGGGCTGGATTGCTTACGTCTAGCAGCAGTGCATAACCACTGATGCTTGGGTGCTAAGGGTAATTACCAGAGGTTATCTAATTCCCTTCACTCTTTATCCAAGAACCCTTTCAAGACTCCCTGATGTTCCACCCAGTCAGAGAGTTCAAGCAGCAATAGAAATACAGGAGCTGCTGTAAAATGTCATCCAAGAAGTCCCACCAGACCAGTTAGAATCCGGTTTTTACACAAGATTGTTTTTAGTGCTAAAGAAAATGGGGGACCGGAGACCAATTTTGGATCTCAGTATTCAAAACAAATTTGTCCAACAACAAAATTCCAGATGGTCACGGTTTAGTCTATTCTCCCTTTCTTAGAGAAAGATGATTGGATGTGCTGGAGTGACCTTCAAGATGAGGGTTACCACATAAAAGTGGACAAACGCTCGAGAAAGTTTCTCCGCTTCCAAATAGGAGACAGTCATTTCCAGTTCAGGGCGCTGCCCTTTGGCCTCACCACAGCCCCCAGGGTGTTCAATTGCATGGCAGTGGTCACAGCTCAGTTGAGGCTGCACGGATTCAGAGTTTCCTTATCTAGATGACTGGCTCCTCTCCATTTCCTCTAGGCATCTACTGCAACAGGCCATGCACTTCATACTGGACCTGTCCCACCAATTGGGCATAACAGTCAATGCTGCAAAATCCCAGTTAACCCCCCCCAGGAAATGGAAATCATCGCGCTTGTCTCAACACTTCTTCTCCTTGCATTGCATCACTTCCCCTTCACAGGTTGCAGAAGATACAGATCCAAGTTCACCCACTACTGCGCTCAAACCATATACCTGCTTAACTCATTCTACATGCACTGGGCTCCACGGCAGCTGCTATCACCTTAGTTCCATTAGCAAGATTTCACATGAGACTTCTACAATTGCTACTAGCAAACCAGTGGTCTATCCTAACTCACCCCATGGACCACTTTAATTTTCATTCCCAGTCATTGCAAGAATGAACTAATCTGGTGGATGCAGTCAAAGGAGATTCTTTGAGGCTGTCCCTTTGTCTTCCCTCAGCCCAAGGCCATAGTGACCACAGATGCTTCCCAGATGGGGTGGGGAGGCATTATGTAGGGAAGACGGTCCAAGGCACTTGGTCCCCCTCATGAGGCCAACCTGCATATCTGTGTGCTGGAGCTAAGGACGGTGCTTTTGGCGTTGCAAGCATTTCATTCTGCCTTACCTCTTGGGATGATAGATATTCAATTAGACAGCATGATAGTGGTCTGGTACATCAACAAACTGGGGAACCAAGTCCTACCCACTGTGTTGAGAAGCCCTTCAAGTGTGGCGATGTGCCATATCTTCCAACCACTTTCTCTTAGCAACGCACATCCCACGGACTTCCAACATAATTGCAGACAAATTGAGCAAATGAATTCTCATGAGTGGACCCCAGCGTAATGGAGATTTTTCTTTGTTGGGGCCAGCCTTGCTGTGACCTGTTTGCCTCACCCCTGAACAACAAGTGCAGAAGCTACTTTGCCCTAATTTCCCCCTCAGGGTGAGTCCCCCAGAGACACTCTTCTTCATGATTGGCCCCGGGGTCTACTCTGTGCCCCCCCCTCCCTCTGATCCCATTATTTCTCAAGAAAGCATCTCTGTTGAGAAGCAAAATGATCCTCATTGCTCCTTATTGGCCTCAACAGATATGGTTTCCTTTTCTATGACCTCATCTAATTTGCCTCCTGTGGATTCTGGACTCAGTTCCGGATCTCCTGTCCCATCCCCAGGGACGAGTGTATCCCAGTCTTCAAACTCTCAAGCTGATAGCTTGGTTCCTCCACTTCCGATAGTTGCCAGGCATAATGCTATACCTTTCTCCCATGCGGCATATTTTGCTGGCATCTCATAAACAATCCACCAGAACTTTCTTCCTAAGCAAATGGAAGAAATTTTCTGTTTAGGCCTCTGACAATGGACTAGACCCTTTTTCATAGCCAGTAGAGAAAATGTTTGTAATTCCTAGCTACCACCTTTAATACAGGAGCCTCTGCTTCTACAGTCAGCTTTTTTAGCAGCAATTTAAAATTTTCATATCAGATTTGGAGACCAACCTTTGATCTCTCACAGACTTTGCAAGGTTTTCCTAAAGGGTACAATATGCTTAAAGTCTCCTTTTAAAGATCCTGTCCCACTTTGGGATCTGACTGTAGTACTGCAGTCCCTTACTGCACCACCATTTGAAACAGCAGCTACCTGTGATTTAAAGTTCCTTTCCTGGAAGACATTATTTCCTGTAGCTGTTACTTCTGTGAGACGAGTCTCCGAATTACAAGCCGTATGTTCTAAAGCTCCTTACTTAATTTTCCATAAGGACAGAGTGTCATTCAGGACAAACCCAACCTTTCTTCCTAAGGTGATCTCAAATGTTAATATCAATCAGTCTATAGACTTATCTGTATTTTTCCCAAATTTTTCTAACAAAGGAGACTACTGCCTTCATCTTCTGGATGTACACAGGCAGTTGTGATTCTACCTAGATAGAACTTACAGTTTGGACAATCTGATCAATTGTTCATATTCTTCGCCATTGCAACTTTAGGCAGATCAGTGTCCAAGGTAACTCTCTCCATATGGTTGAGAGAATGTATATCTTTCATCTACAAGAACTTGAATATGAAACTCCCAAAACCAGTCAAGGCACATTCTACTAAATTAGTGCTGACGTCTGCCATCTTTCACTCCAAAGCTTCCATGTCAGAAATTTGTGCGGCTGCAACTTGAGCTAAGCCTCGTACCTTTGTTACGCATTATTAAATTAGTTATGGACTCCAGGGGAAGAGCATCTTTTGGTTCTGTGGTGCTCAGGAATGTCCTATCATAGGCCTCCCAAGATACAAGGTAGCTATGGACTCTGTCCGATCAGTCAAGAATAGATGAAGATTGACAACACAGATGGAATGTTATGGTACGACATAACTTCTTTTTTCTTTCCTTGTGATAATTAGTGCACATTAAGCAAACAGTATACTGAGCTGATGCTCTGTACACCATTCATTTCACACTGTGTTGCATTGACTGCATACTGTCAGATGTTTAGCTCTGTACATGAAATGGACATCGGACAGTACTTCATATAAAATGCCCTCTGTAGTGCATCTGGTTCGCAATAAGGAAGGCAGCAGTGATTTCCATCCATTGTGTAAATCATTAGGTATGGAGCATATAGCTTTATTGCCAATGGACTAACTACAATTCTTTGTATGTCATGTGTTTAATTTTTCAAACTCTTTGATGCAAAAGGGCATTTTGCTAGGATGTGAGAAAGCAAAAATATGTGTTCAAAAGAAGATGCATAGTGAACAGAAATATGAGAATGAGCTGTTTGTTGGTACTGTGGAATTGATAAGAGTTAGTACAGAGAAATCTGAAAATGCTTTGGAAACAGCTGAAACACCGAGATGGAGAAAATGTAGAATTTAAACTGGACACGAGTGCAGTATTCTTTCTGAATATACCTTTTAAAGCTTTAACAGAGATGGCTTTGAGCGAAAGGTATGGTCATTGTTAAGCTTTGCTAGCTACCAGGTGGCACCATTGAGTGAAAAATAGTTGACGTGTAGGTTGAAATTAAAACTTGCAAAATTATTTGTCACCTTATAGCACTTATTTGAATTCTTATAATATTTGGGTCATGTGTTTTGTGAGATTCTAGGAAGGGTAAAATGAAATTCAAAATGTTAAAGCAGAGACTGCATGTGAATCAGTCACATAACCATTGAAATATCTTGCATAGCATGCAGAATATTCCATATGAATATGTTAATTTATTTGCAGTGTTAGTAAGCCTGGTAGGAAAATTTAATTTGCAGCTGACACTGATGCAATGCCAGTGATGCCTACTTAAAAAAGCAGTAACCATTAAACCTGGAACAAAACCAGAACTTTAGTGATTAACACTAAGTCCTTGGCTTTAAATTTCAGAGAACTAAAACCTGTTGGCCTGGAAGTATAAAGCCCTGACTCTGGCTCAGGGGACCTGGGTTCAATTAGCAGCTCAGGGGCTTGATGGGACTGACAGGCATGAAGAGCATGCTCACCCTGGGCAGGTGGTACATGCTCCTGGAAGTATCATCACTGGTGATCCCCAATGGAAGGTAGGGATTCATGAGGGGTATTTTACTGTTAGGGACAGGACTTAGACTGAGGCACATGTTGGTGTGTGACCAAGACACTGCAAATATCATTGCACTCCAACTTCAGGAGCTAAGACAAGAGCACACATAGGATCATAGGAGGTTACTAGGCTAATGGCCCTAGGGCCCTTGCGAGCTTAGCCAAGAGTTTATTCCCAAAAAGAAACCTCAGTCAGCACCTGTCACCCCTGTCAATGAGAGAGACAGGTGGAACCCTGGTACAAATTTGTGGTTTCCTATCCACTCATCAAGGTTGCGCTTGAAAATGGTCAGCAAGGTACTCTGTTTGACGTGTATGGGAAGTCTATTCCAAAGACGTGGCAGCCTCTGGGAGACAAACCTATCTCTCCAGCAGGTTTTGTTGAAGTTGCGTATTAGCTTTAGGCCTTTCGAATGTGTAATGCGTGCAGAGTTAGACTTATGGATATGGAGCATCTCTATTAGGGCAGGGTCCGAGATTGCTTTGTAGGTGAAACACAGATCACCTTTGAGCAATTTGTATAATACCGAGTAAAGTGATAGTGATTTGAACCTGTCCTCATAGGACAGGTGTTGGAGGCCATGGATTCTCTTTGTGAGGTATTTCTGTGGCCTTTCCAGTTGGTGCAGATGTTTGGAGAGGTACATAACAAATGGGGCATTATATTCAATTATTGGTCTAATGAGGGAGAAGTATAGAGAGGTAATAACCTCCTTTTTTTTTCTGGATGCAATCCCTTTACTTATGAGATGAATCAAGTAGAAGGCTTTTTTGACCACTACATGATGGTTGAATGTGAGAATATCAACCCGAGTACCCAGGTCTCTCAACACAGGTTGTGTGTTTAGGAGGTTGCCGTTGATGTGATAATCAGTAGGGGCCGTGTTTCTGCCGAATAGTATGATGATACTTTTTTTGTGTTTAGCTTAAGGCCATGACTTTGGCACCAGTTATTAGTTGCTGTGAGACCCTCTTGCAGTATGTTAACATCATTTGGGGAGTCAATGGCAGCACCCAACTTACAGTTGTCCACAAACGTGTTCAGCCACAAGCCTTTGTCTTTGCTTGGACCTCTGAGAAATAGATGCCAAACAGTAGGGGTCCCAGAACAGATCCCTAGGGAACTCCATAGGTGACACGTCTGTTACAGAGGTGGAGGTGCCTGTTTTAACCTTGAGGGTCCTGTCGGTGAGCCAGTAGGCCACCCACCTGATGAGATAGGGATTTACGCCAAGTTGTGTTAACTTTTCAATGATGACCGAGTGGAGGATTGTGTCAAAGGTCTTGGCCAAGTCAAGGTAAGCTGTATATACTGACTTTCCCTCATCCAGGGCCTTTGTGACAGTCTCAAAGTCATCCAGGTTCAACAGGCAAGATCTACCCTTGATGAATCTGAACTGGGTGGGGTCAAGTGTTTTGGAGATTGCCTATGTCCTTGTTTATGAGGTCCATAATAATACACTCCATGGCTTTACAGGTCAGACTTGTTACGCTAATGGGGCGATAGTTTCCAGGGTCAATAGTGGCACCACCTTTGTGCAAGGGAATGACAATGGCAGTTCTCTACTCTGCTGGAATGAAGCCTGTACTTAGGCTGTGGTTGAATATGGTGCCAGTTCTTGCTGGAGATGGTGCAGAATACAACCTGGGATACTGTCAGGTCCCATGGAAGCTGTGTTCTTTGCCTTGGATAGAACCTTTATTAATCTATGGATATGTGAGGTGCGGGACAAGTATCAGGGATGTCAAAAGGGCCTTTGGGGGGGCAGGGGGTGATGTTTGCGCTGAACTGATGTGCTAGCAGGTTAGCTAAGTCAACAGGATCTGTGTAAGTGATAACTGTCAAGTACTAATTTGGAACAAACCTGGGCTTTGCCGTGGAGTTTCTGATGTAACTGAAGAAGGCTTTGCAGTTTCCTTTTGTTTTGGAGGTAGTTTCAATTCATAATTGGCTTTGGAGTTTTTCACTAGTGATCTAATTTGCTTGTTGAGGCTATGGAGGGAGTTTTTCCCATTTGGAGATGTTCTTCGTCTCCCATTGCTGCAGTCCTTACATATGGGTAGTCCGCTGTCCACAATCGGCCCGTATACCAAAGGGCTAGAACCGGCGTCGGTCATCGGCGCCCGAGACTGACGTCAGTACGTGCCAGTACAAATGCGCATGACCGACGCCATATACTCAGTCTTTCTTGCCGCATGGTCCTAAGCAGAAGCAGCCTTTTGCAAGTGCTGTTCGGCGTTCTGGAATTGTCGGTTTTTGAGTTTCAGACCGGAGACCAAGTTGGGCTAAGTACCCCTTTGGGGACACTTTTTTGTCTTTTTCTTGCCTCAGTATTGACGGATGTCAGAAAAAGTTAATAACTGTATTTCTTGTGGGAAACAGATTCCTCATAGGGATTACCATTCACTCTGTATTCCTTGTTTAGGGCCTGAGCACGACGTGGTTGGGTGTCGCTTTTGTGCTACTTTTAACAAGCGTACTATTAAACGTCGGTTGGACTGTGCTAAGCTTGTGTTTGGTAAACGTTGTAATTACAACATGCCGTCGGATTCTCCGACGCCTGGTTCTTCTAAGAAACGCAAAGAGAAGGCTTTGCGGTCAAAACAGGATGAGTCGCCCACTGGGACGCCGGTTCTGTAGAACCACCAATACTTCAGCGGCTCCTTCTGAAAGTTTACCTGAGTCTCAAGGGGAGCCTTTGTTACTACAGGAAGTGGCTTCTCCTGTGTTAGGCCAGGCTGAGGGTGCTTCTCAGATGTCGGTGGTTCCCTCCCTCATAGGGGAGGTAGGCCTCCTCCTTCTCAAAGCAAAAGCCATTCTAAGTCTAAGTCTGCCCCTGCTGGTGCTAGTCCCCAGGGTCCAGCTCCTAGGAAGCACATGTTAAAGATGGCTGAAGATTTGATAACTTTAATTAGGGTTCTATGCCCCCCCCTGAGAAGAGGCCCAGGGTACAGACAGAGTTGGAGGGTTTGGTTCAGTCTTCCAATGAGTCAGATTCTTCTGTGGAAGAACTTCAGGATTTCCTCCCTATTCTGATTCGGAGGCTGAGGACACTACTCCTCTGGCCCCTCCAGAAGATTTTTCTTTCTCTGAGACTTTGCATTCCATGAGGGAACATTTCAAATGGGAAGGCCAGGATTATTCTGATTCTCGTAAAAGGCTAAGAGAATTCTTGTTTTTGCCTCAACATAGGCCCTTGGCTATTCCTCCTGTACTGGATGTTGTTCAGGATGTATTTTCTGAGGCTGCCCTTAACCCAGATTCTCTGCCTCCTGCCCCGGTTAAACCAGATAGATACTACAGGGTTCCGAAAGCTCACAAGTACTTATATAAGAGTCCTAGGGCTGATCCAGAAACTATTACTCAAGGCCCCAAAGGTGTTAGGGCTTCTGTGGTTAAGAATCCAGTTCCTCTGGACAAGGATGCTAGGGCCCTGGATAGGTGGGGTAAAAAACTGTATACCTCTTCTACTTTGGCTATGAGAGCTTTAAATTGTCAGTTTCATATGCTCCGGTATCAAAATTATTTGCTGGGCCAATTGAAATGTAAAGTAGATGCTTTAGCTGAAGGTACTGAATGTAAGGAGCTTCAGGATTTAGTGCATGCTTCAGACCAAGTTGGTAAGCATTCTTTGCAGTGTGGTTTTGATGCTTTACAGGCTTCTTCCAGGGTGGCTGCTACTAGTTCAGTTGTTCGCAGGCATGCCTGGCTTAAAGATCAGACCTTGTCAGAGCATGTTAAGGCTCGAATTATGGATGCTCCTCTGCAATCTGATGTTCTTTTGGCCCTCCAGTAGAGTCAGTTTTGAAAAATGGAGGAAAAGCTAAGTCTATGCAGACGGTTAAGGACTTTTACAGGTTCAGCCCCTAAGTTCAGTAGAAATTGGCCTGCTAAGGGATGGTCTTTCCCTCTTGAATTATCAATCTAGGGGCAGGTCGAGGCGAGGTAGAGGTAGGGCTTCCTCTCAGGGCCCTGTTACTTCTAGGACTTTGAGTTCTTCTACCCTTTCTGCTGGGGAGGGCAGGGGTCAGTCCTTTCAGAAACAGACCCAATGACCTGTGTCTTCAGCTGCCGGACTCTGCCTTGCTGGCAGCTCCTCTAGGAGGAAAACTGGGACTTTTCAAAAGGAATTGGCATTTGGTTACCCAAGACAAATGGGTATTGGACATAATAAATCGAGGCTACAAATTTTATTTTCACACATTCCCTCCTTTCAAAGGTATGCCGGATGTGCCTCATCAGCAAAGACTGGAAGCACAGGCACAAATTTCTTCTCTGCTTCAGTTGGGAGCAATACAGGAAGTACCTTCTGCAGAAAGGGGCACAGGGTTTTATTCCCGCCTTTTCTTAGTGCCAAAGAAAGGAAATACTTGGAGACCAATTCTGGATTTGTCCATTCTAAACACCTTTCTGGAAATTCCAAAATTCAAGATGTTAACACTGCAACAGCTGTTACCTATGTTGGGCAAAGATCACTGGATGGTGACTCTGGATCTCAAAGAAGCCTATCTTCACATTCCTATCAGGCCCAGTTGCAGGAAATTCCTGAGATTTCGAATGGGAATTTGCATTATCAGTTCTCTGCATTGCCCTTTGGCTTGTCTACTGCCCAGGGTATTCACAAAAGTCCTGGCTCCAGTAATAGCTTTTCTCAGACTAAAAGGAATTCAAATTTATCCTTATCTGGACGACTGTTTGATTCTGGCTCAAGGCAAGCACGAACTTCTTCAACATCTGCAGTATGTAATGACAGTTTTAAGATGCCTAGGGTATTCTGTGAACGAAATAAAGTCCAGTCTAGTACCCTCACAAGAGATGTGTTTTCTGGGTGTAAGACTGAACACAGCTGCTCAGATGGCATTTCTTACCCCGGACAAACAAAGAAATCTTCACCTATACTTCCAACAGTTATCAGTAATGTCCAGGCTGACTGCAAGGACAGTCCTTCAAGCCTTGGGGTTCATGGCATCTTGCATGCTAGTACTTCCCAATGCCAAACTGCATATGAGGAAGCTGCAATGGTATCTCAAAAGCGTTTGGACTCAACACAGCCACAATTTGGACACTGTCATTCGGATTCTGCCTTGCATTCAGAAAGAATTTGTGGTGGGCTCAGGAATGTCACCTAAACAAGGGACTCTCTGTGACCCAACCAGAGGCAAGTCAGATATTAATGACAGACGCCTTTGAGTCAGCCTGGGGAGCTCATTTCACAGGAAAATGGATTCAAGACCTTTGGCCCCCAGAGCTACTTCACTTGCATATCAACATGAAAGAGATGCTGGCAGTTCAATTTGCTTTGGAAGCATTCAAGGGCCTACTTCAACCAGGACTGGTGTTGATTCGAACAGACAACACAACTGTCATGTGGTACATCAACAAGCAGGGGGAACTCATTCTTACCCTCTTTGCAGACAAGCAATGCTGTTATGGGAAACTGCTTTAAATCTGCACATCACTCTTCGAGCACAGTTTCTGCCAGGAGCACAAAATTCTTTAGCAGATGTTCTGAGCAGACAGATTGTGGATCCTCACGAATGGAAGTTGGACCCTCAGGTATTTCTTCAGTTGACCATGGCTTGGGGAACTCCAGACATAGATCTGTTCGCTTCTCCTCTGAATTTCCAACTGCCACTGTTTTGCACAAGGCTGTTTCATCCAACAGCCTGGAAAATAGATGCACTATCCTTCAGTTGGAGCAACCTTCACGTATGCTTTTCCTCCCTTGCCTCTTCTTCCAAAGGTGCTGTTGAAAGTCAGGAGGGACAAACCTTGCATGATCCTTATAGCACCGGATTGGCCTCGTCAGCATTGGTACCCTCTGTTGAGGAGCTTAATTCATGGGACACTTTGGCCATTACCACAGATTCCTCACTTATTGTCTCAGGAAAACAATCATTTTCTCAATGTCAGGGTGCAATCCCTACACCTGACAGCCTGCGGCATTCTGTTTTAAAGAAGGAGGGCCTTCAGCTCCCTCAACAAGTTTTGGATGTTATTTTGGAAGCCAGGCGACCTAGTACTCGAAAGGTTTATGCTGATAAATGGAAGAGATTTTTTCTTTGGAGTTCAGCTAAAGGCTTTGATGTCAAATTGCCTAATTTGAGTTGTACATTGCAATATTTGACTGTATTATTGGACAAGGGTTTGTCCCTCTCTTCTGTAAAAGTGCATGCTGCAGCTATTTCTGCTCACTATGATTGTGACCCTCCTTTGTTTTCACATCCATTGGTTAAACAGTTTCTTAGAGGGGCAAAGAATATAAGACCCCACAAGAGCTCCTACTCCTGCCTGGGATCTTAATTTTGTTTTGGAAAAGCTGACTCTGCCTCCTTTTGAACCTGCAGCTACAGTTAAATTGAAGTTGTTGTCTTGGAAGGCTGCTTTTTTGTTGGCTGTTACTTCTGCTAGAAGGGTATCTGAATTACAGGCCCTCATGGCAGTGGAACCTTTTCTGATTTTTCACAATGACAGAGTTTCCTTACGCACTAATCCTACTTTTATGCCTAAAGTGATTTCTAATGTGGCATTGAACCAATCTGTACATTTGCCTACTTTTTATGCTAACCCCAAAATAAAGGGGAAAAGTTTTGCATTCTTTGGATGTACATAGGCAGTTAAGGTATTATTTGAGCAGAACCAAAGAGTTCAGAAGATCTCAACAATTATTTGTTTCTTTTGCTTTGACTTCACAAGGGAAAGCTGTCTCGAAACAAACTATTTCCAAGTGGATTGGCCATTGTATTGCTTTTTGTTACTCTCATCATGGAAAGGATGTTTCAGTTGGGATCAGGCCTCATTCTACTAGGGCTACGGCCACCTCTACTGCTTTTTTGAGAGGGGTAGCTACTAAAGACATTCTAGAGGCAGCTACTTGGAGTTCTGTACATACCTTTACAAAGCATTATCATTTACCTCTTTATTCTAGGTCTAGGGCTGGGTTTGCAACTGCAATCTTACAGGGCATGTTAGCAGCTCCTAATGCTATTTAGTTGGCCAGCCTCCCTTTTTTCCGTTGCTCTGGGATTCTACCCATATGTAAGGACTGCAGCAATGGGAGACGAAGAACATAGTACAGTTTTGTACCTACCATAAATGTAGATGTTCGAGGATCTCCATTGCTGCAGTCCAATTTCCCCCCCCCTCCTTCCCCCTTTTTAGGTTGGGTTTTGGGTGGTGTTTTTTGCATTCTGGCATCTGAGGCAAGAAAGACTGAGTATATGGCGTCGGTCATGCGCATTTGTACTGGCACGTACTGACGTCAGTCTCGGGCGCCGATGACCGACGCCGGTTCTAGCCCTTTGGTATTCGGGCCGATTGTGGACAGCGGGCTACCCATATGTAAGGACTGCAGCAATGGAGATCCTCGAACATCTACATTTATGGTAGGTACAAAACTGTACTTTTGTTCCTTTTTACCCTTGAACAACGGTTTCTTCCTTTTGTTGTAAAGCCTGTTGATAGAGGATGTCCACCAAACAGGTTTGTGTTTTCTTGAGGAGCAGGTTTTAGTTCTGTTGGGTATGGCTGAGTCTATGCAGTTGTGCAGATGCTTGCATACTGTTCAGCATAGTTGCCTGCATTCTCTGAGGGGGGGGGGCATAATGTGAAGCTACCGATACCCTCCCTTAGGAGGTTGTAGTTAGCTTTTGAGATTTTTGTTTAGCTCGATTATGGCTTGGGGGTTGGGTAGGATAGAAACTTCGAATGAGACAGGGCCCCCCAGCTTTAGGCCTTTCGAATGTGTAATGCGTGCAGAGTTAGACTTATGGATATGGAGCATCTCTATTAGGGCAGGGTCCGAGATTGCCTTGTAGGTGAAACACAGATCACTTTTGAGCAATTTGTATAATACCGAGTAAAGTGATAGTGATTTGAACCTGTCCTCATAGGACAGGTGTTGGAGGCCATGGATTCTCTTTGTGAGGTATTTCTGTGGCCTTTCCAGTTGGTGCAGATGTTTGGAGAGGTACATACCAAATGGGGCATTATATTCAATTATTGGTCTAATGAGGGAGAAGTATAGAGAGGTAATAACCTGCTTTTTTTTCTGGATGCAATCCCTTTACTTATGAGATGAATCAAGTAGAAGGCTTTTTTGACCACTACATGATGGTTGAATGTGAGAATATCAACCCGAGTACCCAGAGGTAATAACCTGCTTTTTTTTCTGGATGCAATCCCTTTACTTATGAGATGAATCAAGTAGAAGGCTTTTTTGACCACTACATGATGGTTGAATGTGAGAATATCAACCCGAGTACCCAGGTCTCTCAACACAGGTTGTGTGTTTAGGAGGTTGCCGTTGATGTGATAATCAGTAGGGGCCATGTTTCTGCCGAATAGTATGATGATACTTTTTTTGTGTTTAGCTTAAGGCCATGACTTTGGCACCAGTTATTAGTTGCTGTGAGACCCTCTTGCAGTATGTTAACATCATTTGGGGAGTCAATGGCAGCACCCAACTTACAGTTGTCCACAAACGTGTTCAGCCACAAGCCTTTGTCTTTGCTTGGACCTCTGAGAAATAGATGCCAAACAGTAGGGGTCCCAGAACAGATCCCTAGGGAACTCCACAGGTGACACGTCTGTTACAGAGGTGGAGGTGCCTGTTTTAACCTTGAGGGTCCTGTCGGTGAGCCAGTAGGCCACCCACCTGATGAGATAGGGATTTACGCCAAGTTGTGTTAACTTTTCAATGATGACCGAGTGGAGGATTGTGTCAAAGGTCTTGGCCAAGTCAAGGTAAGCTGTATGTACTAACTTTCCCTCATCCAGGGCCTTTGTGACAGTCTCAGTCATCCAGGTTCAACAGGCAAGATCTACCCTTGATGAATCTGAACTGGGTGGGGTCAAGTGTTTTGGAGATTGCCTATGTCCTTGTTTATGAGGTCCATAATAATACACTCCATGGCTTTACAGGTCAGACTTGTTACGCTAATGGGGCGATAGTTTCCAGGGTCAATAGTGGCACCACCTTTGCGCAAGGGAATGAGAATGGCAGTTCTCTACTCTGCTGGAATGAAGCCTGTACTTAGGCTGTGGTTGAATATGGTGCCAGTTCTTGCTGGAGATGGTGCAGAATACAACCTGGGATACTGTCAGGTCCCATGGAAGCTGTGTTCTTTGCCTTGGATAGAACCTTTATTAATCTATGGATATGTGAGGTGCGGGACAAGTATCAGGGATGTCAAAAGGGCCTTTGGGGGGGCAGGGGGTGATGTTTGCGCTGAACTGATGTGCTAGCAGGTTAGCTAAGTCAACAGGATCTGTGTAAGTGATAACTGTCAAGTACTAATTTGGAACAAACCTGGGCTTTGCCGTGGAGTTTCTGATGTAACTGAAGAAGGCTTTGCAGTTTCCTTTTGTTTTGGAGGTAGTTTCAATTCATAATTGGCTTTGGAGTTTTTCACTAGTGATCTAATTTGCTTGTTGAGGCTATGGAGGGAGTTTTTCCCATTTGGAGTTTGTTCCTTTTTACCCTTGAACAACGGTTTCTTCCTTTTGTTGTAAAGCCTGTTGATAGAGGATGTCCACCAAACAGGTTTGTGTTTTCTTGAGGAGCAGGTTTTAGTTCTGTAGGGTATGGCTGAGTCTATGCAGTTGTGCAGATGCTTGCATACTGTTCAGCATAGTTGCCTGCATTCTCTGAGGGGGGGGGGCGTAATGTGAAGCTACCGATACCCTCGCTTAGGAGGTTGTAGTTAGCTTTTGAGATTTTTGTTTAGCTCGATTATGGCTTGGGGGTGGGTAGGATAGAAACTTCGAATGAGACAGTCCGATCTCATCTCACCAGGGAAGAACATACTATGGGAGTGGTGAAGTGGTCACCCATGTTTGTGAGAACCAAGTCCAGAATGTTATCTCTCCTTGTGGGGGATGAGACAAGCTGGTCTAGTGTGTTAGAATTGATGAAGTCAAGGAATCGTTGAGTGAGTGCATTAGTGCAGCAATAGTTCACCCAGTCTATTATGGGGTAGTTGAAGTCGCCAAGGATCAGGGTGTTAGGCAGTACCTTGATGGACTCCAGTAGATCCAGGTAAGAGGAGTGGGTGTCCTTAGTCATGGAGAGGGGGTCTGTAGCTGGCTGGGTGGATGGTTGTCTTGCCAACTGTCAGTTGCACCTGAAGTAGTTCCAGTGCATCGTGCTGGCAGACCAGTCTGGAGGTGTGCCTGTCCTTAATGAAGATAGAGATTCCACCACCCTTAGTCTTCCTGACCTCATTTTTTGGGGGGGTGGGTTGGGATAAAACTCCATGACGTTAGTGTGCTGCTGCCTAGGTGCATGGATCTCCTCAACAGTCAGAGACATGGGCTTGGATTAGCTGTAGGGCGGCTAAGGTGGGTCCTGTAGACCCAGTAGAGGAGGAGGAGCAGTATTGGGAGCAGCTGATGGTCAGCTCTGAGAAGCCAAAAAGAATATTACCCTTTGTTCCCTGCTTTAAATTCCCAGAATTTGGCTCTATTTTAATACACCCTTTGTTGCATTTTTGAACTTTGTGCATGTGTTCTTTCACTATTGGCATAACGGTTTTCAAACTATTTTGTAAGTCAGTGAAGTGTGCTATTGCACTTTTAAAATTTGTTTTACAATTTGTTCTACTGTTCCTCCCAAGTCTCCTCAGTTGTGTCCAGGAAACCTTGGGAATGACTTCCAAAGGTAACTCTTTTACCTCAGAGACACAAGTTCAAATGTTTCATATGTTGGCATTTTCTCATATAAGAATGAAAAGGTCAAAGTTATGTAACTTAAAGCATATAATTAATTTATGGTTATCTAAAGAGGGCTGGTATAACCAGAATAAAATGATACTGTTAAACCAATGAAAACTGTAACATCTAAAACAGGCTATTGGTGACATTATGCCTCTAGAACGTAAGTATCTTGTAGAATATTTAAAACTGCATTCTGTTAATTAAGGGCAATGTCTTAATTAATGGTAGAGATTCAAGGACTGATTGACTCAAAACAGTATGGTAACACTTATTAAAGAGCATTATGTATGTAAGAAGAAAACTATTACTAACAAAGATCTAAAAGTAGCTTGCAGTCATAATGACAAGAAACAGTATCTTATTACTTTTTGGAAAACATCCAGTTGTTGTCCTTCTGAATTTAACACATCATGTTGATAGGAAAAGATTTTCTCCACTTTAAAGAGCTGTGAAGGCAATGCGAAGAAGGTAATTCTTTTGACAGACAACCCCTTCAGTGTGAGGAGAGGAGCCAGTAGATAAGTAAATCTGCAGATGTGTCCCTGCCTAACCCAGAAGAGGAGGCGGGACGGCAGCCATCAGACATATTTCTTAGAGCATATCAATCCAGTAAAGGCCAAAATATAGGCTTAAATAGCTGTGTTTGTATTGAGGTTTGGCTAGGGCACAGAGAGAGGAAGAGAGAACAATAACACTGCTTAACTCATTACATTCCAAAGATGCCTCCAGATATTTATGTAGTTGCATCAAAGACCGTTGGAAATTGTACTTCCAGCAGCAACCCCATAGAAGCTGAACTGCCCCTGACACAGCCAACAATGAAAAACAAAGAACAGCTAGCCTTAGAAGAAGTGTGAACTCCACTAAGGAAAATGAACTCAGGGAAAGCAACAGGCTCAAATGAGATCAATGCCGATATGATCAAGATGTTGGGTGAGTTAGAAGAGAAGGGTCTCCAGACAGTACTGATAGCAGTATGGAGAGAAGGGTGTATCCCACATGACTGGAGAATAATCATACTAGTACCAAGACACAAGAACAAAGGGACATTCACAACTGTGGGCAGTAAAGAGGCATCAAACTATTGCAATACTGTATGAAAGTAAAGCAGATTGCAGACTGATAAATTAATATGCAGAGTAGTAGAAAGTAAGATGGGAGATAATCAGTTTGGAGTTAGCACAACATACCTGATGTTTGCAGTGTAACAGACAGTTGAGAAAAAACTAGAGATGAGGAAAGAGTCCAGCTGGACAATTCTACACTTAGAGAAAGCATATGACAAGAACCCAAGAAAGGTGATTTGAACGGTCTTTGATGGTTCAAAGTCCAGGAAGTACTGCTACAGTTAATGCAGGCTATGAGCAAGGACACAATGGCACAAGTATGGACATTGGTCTGACATAGGGGTTCCTGATGGGAGTGGATGTGAATCAGGATTCAGCTTTGAGCCCATTGCTTTTTATACTGGTGATTGTATTACATTAGTAGACAGTTTGGAGGGAACAAGTCTCTGAACAAGAACTTCTTCAGCAAAGGACAGGGGAATGGATAGCAAAACTGAAGGTGTATGCAATGAAACTAAGTACAGATAATACAGTTGTAATGGCAGCAAAATGGGGAAATCAAAAGAAGCTGAAAATTAAGATAACCTGTTTTACTATTTTCTCTTTTAACAGCTTCAAGAATCTGGGAGGGTTGGTGGAAGAGAAGGGAAGTCTGAATGCAGAGGTCAAAGCTAGAATTAGAGGGGTTGCAGCTGACTGACAGTGTGTTAGGGGTAGTGTGTGACAGAAGAATGCCAGTGAAGCTGAAAAGTAAGGTGTACAAAACAGTGGTGCGACCAACAATGCTGTATGGTACAAAAATCTGGACAGTGAAGGCAGAGCAGATGACGAAGCTGGAAGTAATGGAGATAAAGATCTTGAGAAGGGTTGTAGGATTCACACTATCGGATAGATGAAATAAGGACATCAGAGCAGAAACCCAAGTAGATCCAGTTGTCGAGAAGGTCACTTTTCAGTTCTTTGACAAACTAAATACTGTGCTGGTAGAAGGAAGCATATACTGTTGCAGTGGAATAAAAGCAATTTAAAAAGTTCTACAGATAACTAGCATTTAAGAAATGTTGCAATATTCCTTCAGAAATTTCAGGGATTGAAAGACAAGTTTTATTGCCAATGTCAAAGGTCAGTGATTCAGGTCCATGTGCAGGAAAACAGAACACAATCTAATGAAAAGCTTTGGGAGAGACTGGAAGAAGGCAAGAGGAAATGAGGGTGTCCAGCAAAGAGATGGATTAATTGTGCGAGGGAAGATCTGTGACACTTGGTCATGATTGTTGAAGACGGTAGAAGAGTGACATTGAATCAAGAGAGGTGGCAGCAGTTAACATGACACCCCATCTCATTTAGAAAACGGGGGGGTTGATGTTGATAATAATGATATGATGGCGTTTCATGTAGGTGTCCCTTGGAGATGGTAGCCTGCAGTAAGTTCTGCATGTGAGATCTGCTTTAACCCTGTTACTGCAGATGTCTTTTGGTGCTGGGAGAGGTTTAGCTAGTTTTAAGTAGAATATGTAAAAATCCCTGTTAACTGCTTGTACTGATCATTCATTTTGAGTAGCTTTAGGGCTATTATGGTCATCTAGTTTATGGACAGACTGCAAATATGAAATTTTACAGCCTGTTTTAGCAGCTTTTCAGTTATGTGATACTCAAGTTGTTTCTCTGTAATTTATTTTATGTGAATATTTTGCCATTATTTACTTATTTCTACTTGTTGCTCTGTAAAATGCATACATTCTCATCTGACTAAACTTAAGCATGTTAAATGAAAAGCTGATGTCCTTTTTTTTAAACATTCATAACACTGTCCTGAGCTGCCATTGTTTGTCTGCCTCACAGTAGTGCAATTTTTAAAACTGATTTGTGCTTAATTCTTGTTGCTGTTGCTCTTTTTTTTGTCCTCCATGTATGTTTTATGATGCAGGTACAAGTACAGGATGCAGTAACTCAGCAGAACGTGATCCTCTGAGAATGAATGTTATACAGCCATCTCATGATATAAAGGAAGAAGTGACTGCATGCCCTGTTGATGTCAAGGAAGAAATTCCAGAAACCCTCAATGATGTAAAGCAAGACGTGACCGTAAAGCAGGGGAAATATGTGGAAAGCTTTCCGGTCTTCTGTAAGTACATTAAAAACCATTAAGTTCTGCACATGCAAGACCCATGCCAGGGTGCTTGTCAAGTCATTGAAGGAGTTTATGGTGCTCTCAAAGAGAACAGGAGAATGTGTGGAACGCTAAGTACAAGTATCTGGAAACTTACATACAGGCTTAATTATTCCTTGGTTGGACACAAAGCTCTGAGTTTAGATTGTTTTCAGATGAGGTATAAAAATGCCACTTTTCAGTTCTTTGACAAACTAAAGTACTGTGCTGGTAGAAGGAAGCATGTACTGTTGCAGTGTTATAAAAGCAATTTAAAAAGTTCTACAGATAACTAGCATTTAAGAAATGTTGCAATATTCCTTCAGAAACATTTCAGGGATTGAAAGACAAGTTTTGTTGCCAATGTCAAAAGTCTGTCCATGGTGGCCCACTGGAATGTTTCTGTCAGCAACAGATGTAATCTGGGTTCAGGTAATGGATTTATCTCTTACTGGAACCCCAGTTTCAAAATTCTATCCATTGTGGCCCCAATGGAGCATTTCTGTCATCAACAGATAGGATCTGGGGTCAGGTAATGGATTTGTCTCTTACTGGAAGCCTTGAGGCTTGCAGTAGGGAGCTAGGAATGCAGGGGCAGCTCTAACTGACCTCCATAACAGAGTTGGAATATACGGCAAGATACACGAGTACATGTGATCGTACAAATTGCTAATGGTGCAGTGTTAACTATGACAGACATTTGCAGCAGGTCCATACATTCACGCATTAACATCTGTATCAGTGCATGGTGTAAAGTAGGAGAGATCAGTGAAAAGGACAGATATTCTGGCAGGATGGGAGTCATACATCTTTATTTATTCTTTCATTCATTTATTCT
The DNA here is from genome assembly GCF_019279795.1 of Protopterus annectens. Lineage (NCBI taxonomy): Eukaryota > Metazoa > Chordata > Ceratodontiformes > Protopteridae > Protopterus > Protopterus annectens. The sequence continues at coordinate 1,242,542,875 of NC_056726.1, forward strand.
GGTTATTTATTTGTATTTGGTTAACTTTTGTAGAGCGCTAATAGACAAGGACTTTTTTCAGAATCAGCCAGGGAGCACTGCCTGGTTTAAGGGACTTTTTTGGAGTCCCACAGTGCGCAGATGGTGGCTGAGGAAATTAAATCCTGGACTATAAGAAGCAGACTGTTAACAGCCCATTGCTTTAATCATCTGTGCTAACTGCCACAGTGTCTCCTGTCCACCTGCTCTTTGAGATGATGCTGTGGTTGACCTCATCAGTGGGACCCAAATCTGGAAAGGGGGAGCCCCTCCGTCTTCAGGAACACAAGTAAGGAATGTGAAGAGGGACAGCTGGGGAATGCAAAAAATGTTAGATGCAACAATGATGGGCAGCTGGGGAATGCAAACATGTTAAGATACAGTGAAGATGGGTGGCTGAGGAATTCAAAAAGTTGTAAGTAAAAAAAAATGCTGTATGTATACGGTGTAGTACAGAAAAAGATAAATATGGTGAGAAATGCCACAGTTTTAAATCTGTTTTTCTGTAATGAAAAGCTGTCTCTTAACACTAATAGTTTAAGAATTTGCATACTTGCTTATGACTGTGTTGAGTGTGCATCATGAGAAGTTCTGAAGCTTTATCATTACTGCTGCAAAGATGACTACACACACCAGAGCAGTATTAACTTTCTGGTTATAATTATTTTGTCCTATTTAAGATTAATAGCAGCTGTTAATTCATGGTATGCTTTGCATTAGTGGCCTAGTATGTAATTTAGTCACTTCTTGAAAACATAAGATTTGAAGGTTAAGGTCTTTTCCCATGTAAAACTGTCTAATTCATACTTTTGTACTGGCACTGCAAAATGGTATAGGTTAGGGTTATTGCTACATTCTTGAGATGCCATACCTTTGATGAGCTGTTAAATATAATTCCCACCTGTCCACACTGGTGATAGTTCTAGTAAAAGTGTTAAAGACAGCACATTATCTCAGTGGTAAGATTGCTGCCTCACAGCTTCAGGATCATAGGTTCTGTTCTGACCCCCCCCTGTCCTTGTGGAGTTTGCATTTTCTTCCCATGTTTATGTGGAATTTTTCAGGGCACTTCAACATCCTCCTACACACTAAACACATGGTTGTCTATATTATGTTACCCATATGGATTTGTGTGTGTGTGTGTGTGTGTGTGTGTGTGTGTGTGTGTGTGTGTGTGTGTGTGTGTGTGTGTGTGTGTGTGTATAAATATATATATATACATTATATATACACACACACACACACACACACACACATATTATTTTATTTATTTATTTGACATTTGTTATCCGGGTTAGTCCAACTGAGCTAAAAAAAGCCCATTTTCAGTGGAGACCCGAGGAGAAAAGCTCCAGTATAGTGACATAATTATTTACAGAAAGTAAAAATGACATAATTTGCAGAATATAAAAATACTGAACAGTATCATGATGGTAGGTATATACAAGTAAAGGTACATGAAACTAATGAAGATACAAAAGAAGCAAAAGGAAATTGCCATGGTGTATGAAGACAGAAAAAATATTTTAAGCTAACAATAGTAGAGTTTAATCCTTTTTATTTTGGAAGGTGGGAGAGAGATGGAGGAGGATGTATGAGAACGGGAGGATTGTAAAGAGAGGTATCCGGTGCAGTGGTGCAGAGGTTAACGTTGTCGCCTCACAGCAAGAGGTTCTCCGGTTCGATTCTCGACTGGGGTGCCTTCTGTGTGGAGTTTATTCTCCCTGCACTTGCTTGGGTTTCCTCTGGGTACTCCGGATTCCTCCCATATTCTGTACACCGGCATCTGGAGCATTTCTCCCCGGCCCTCCACTGAAAACAGGCTCTGTGGAGCCTAGTCGTACTTTCCAGGTCAACAAATATAAAATAAAATAAAAATTAGTAGGGTAAAAAGACAGTGTTAGGTGAGGCAAGTATAAGCAGTAAATATGGGGTTATAGTAGTCTAATATGTGGAGTAGGGAGAGAAAGACAAGAGGATGGCAGTAAAATACAGTATAGGAATAGGTGAGATGTATGAAGGTATAGTTGGTTGAGTAGAAAGTGTTAGTAAATTAAGTAGAGTCATGACAGTGGCAGGACCTGGAGTCGAGCAGAAATAGTTTTAGCTCTTTTTTGAAGTGTATGGGATGTGGGTTGGTTCTAATGTGTGAGGGGAGTTTGTTCCAGGCCTGGGCTACAGTGTGTTTGTAGAGGCGTTTTCCTATGTTGTTGGGTTTATAGATGGCCAGGAGTTGTTGATTGGATGTACGGAGAGAACGAATGGGAGTGTATGATGTAGTGAGGGAGAATAGAGAGGGGCAGGCTGTGGGTTTGTTCAAAATGGTGTGAAGGATTCTGAATTGAGTTAGTTGGAGTTGTTGGGAAAATTTTAGCCATTGGAGCTTGTTGAGAGAGAGGCAGTTGTGTGTGTTATATGGTAAGTTGGTAGGAAAACAAGCTATTTTGTTATATGTTTAGTTAAAAGTGTTGTGTGGATATTGGTAAGGACAGGGGCTACATAGAGAAGGGAGGCGAGAAGGAGTTCATAGGTTCATACTAGGCTATCTGCCCTAGGGCATTTATAAGCCTAGCCAGAATGTGTTTGGCTTTCGCCACCCATTTTAAATTTATTTTGCTATGCCCTTTTTTGAGGTTAGTATACTGTGCCTCTGTCTAACAGTGACACAGAAGTGATACCCGGGGTAAACCTACGATCTCCCATCCACTCATCAAGATTCCTCTTGAAGAGAGTCAATGAGGGACTCTGCCTAACCTGGACTGGGATTTTATTCCAGAGTCAAGGGAGCCTCTGGGTTATGAATCTGTCCCTCCAGCATGTCCTATTTATTTCCGTGCTGAGGTTCAAGTCTCGAGCACGTAGCTCGATGGGATTTGGATTTTCTGAGGTGCAGCATGTCCATTAATTCCGGGTTGGACATGGCATTATACGTCAGGCACAGATCGCCTCTGAACAGGTGGTATGCCACTGAGTAGAGCTGGAGTTTCTTTAACCGGGCAGCATATGGCATCTGTTTGAGCCCTTTGATCCTCTTGGTGAGGTACTTTTGGGGTCTTTCCAGTTGCTGCAGGTGTCTGGTAAGGTACATCCCAAAAGGGGCATTGTACTCAATTATGGGCCTGATGAGGGATGAGTAAAGAGGCACGATGACCTCCCCTGATCTAGATGTGAATCCCTTCATGATTAGGTGGGCTATATAAAATGTTTTTCTAACCACTTTGGCCACGTGGTTGTCAAATGAGAGATTGCTATCAACTTGGGTCCCCAGGACCCTAATTACTTCTTCTGTACTTAATGGATTACCACCTATGTGGTAATTTGTGGGCACTTTTTGTTTTTGCCAGAGGGGATGACTATACACTTTTTGGCATTTAGCTTGAGGCCATGGCTCTGGCACCAGTTGTCTGTTTCTATGAGGCCCTTTTGGAGGATGCTTGTGTCAGCTGGAGAGTCGATTATGGCACCCAGTTTGCAGTCATCTGCGAACTTGGTCAGCCACAGTCCTTCCGTGTTGGCCTGTACCTCCGAGAAATATATACCGAACAAGAGAGGTCCCAGGACTGAGCCTTGTGTGACACCACTTGTAACTGGTTTGGAGTCTGACATGGCTCCAGCAATTCTAACCATGTGGGTTCTGTCCTTGAGCCAGTTTGCAATCCATCTAGTGACATAGGGGTTTATATTTAAGCCGGTGAGCTTATCTTAATGCCCGAGTGGGGTATTGTATCGAAGGCTTTTGCGAGGTCCAGGTAGGCTGTGTGGACCACCTTCCCCTCGTCAGTGGCCTTGGTGACTGTTTCAAAGAAATCAACCAGGTTTAAGAGGCAGGATCTGCCCTTAACAAAGCCGAACTGGATAGGATCAAGTGTCTGTAGGTCCCCAATATCTTTATTTATGAGGTCCATGATGATCCTTTCCATAGCTTTGCAGACCAAGCTAGTCAGGCTTATGGGGCGATAGTTTCCAGGATCCGTTGAGGCACCACCTTTATGGAGAGGGACCACTGTTGCTGTACTCCACTCTTTGGGCACATATCCTGTAGTAAGGCTGAGATTGAACAGTAGTTTTATGTTTGGGTTTAGCTCTTCTTGGAGTTCATGTAGGACACAGCCCGGGACACCGTCTGGTCCCATTGATGCTGTGTTTTTTGCTTTGGAGAGGGCGGCTCTTACCTGAGCATCTGAGATGTCAGGGGGGGCAGCACTCTGCTGGGATAGATATTTGCCCTTTTGGTTGGGGGGGGGAGAAGTTTGCGCTGAACCTGTCAGCTAGGATGTTGGCAATGTCTGTGGGTTCAGTGTATTTTTGTCATTTTGGACTAATTCTGAGCATATCTGGGAATTACCACCCAGGTTCCTAACATAACTAAAGAAAGCCTTGTGATTATCCTTAGTGTCCTGTGCAATTTTTCTCTCGAAGCTGGCCTTAGACAATTTTATGAGTGCCCGTAGTTTTTTGCTAATACTGATCAGTGATGCCTTCCCTTTTTGGGATTTTGCTCTATCATTTAGTAGCTTCCTCCTTCTATTGTATAGTTTGTTTATGGCTGGGGTCCACCAGACAGGACGTCTGCCTTTGGAGGATTGGGTTTTGGTTTTATTTGGGATCGCATGATCCATGCATTCCTGAAGGTGTTCATAGAATGCGTTTATAAAGGATTCTGCGGTCTGGGCCGTATTTTCCACAGGCCCGGGGGCTTTGAAGGATTCCACCTCGGTTTTGAGGAGTGTGAAATTTGCTTTAGGGAAGTTTTTCACTGTGGTTTTCTGGGCAGGGGGTGGGGTTGGGATGTGAATATCCAGTGAGATTAGTTTATGGTCTGATCTTACCAGTGAGGGATACACTTCTGGTCTGGAGCATAGAGTCCCCATGTTGGTGATGTTCAGGTCCAGTATGTTTTCCCCTCTTGTGGGAGTGGTAACAAGTTGTTCCATAGCATTTGAGTTTATAAATTATAGGAACCTTTGGGCTAGGGTGTTGGAGCTAGAGTAATGCTCCCAGTCTATGTTTGGGTAGTTGAAGTCGCCCAATATAATGGTGTTTGGAGAGACCTTCATGTTTTCCAGTGTTCTCAGAAAGGCCGAGTGGGGTTCCTGGGTTTGGGAGGGTGGTCTGTAGCAGGCTATAAACTGGAAGGCAGTTTTACCCACTGTTAGTTGCACATGGATAGTCTCTGATGCTTCGTGCTTTGCCACCAACCTGGAGGTGTGGGTATCTTTGATGAATATCGATACTCCCCCTATTTTTGTGGTTCGGTCCAAGTTTTGGGGCCGAAAAGCATGGTATGAGGTATAACCTGGTATCCGTTCCTGCACAGATATCGATGTTCTCCATGCTAAGGAGAGTTTCGAGTGCGTGCATCTTGAGGTTTAGACTTCTGGCGTAGCATTACTCTTAGTTTCTTGTCTCTTGTGATACCTATGGAGGTGGGTTTGTCATTTGAGCCTTGCCTAAAAAAGGCACTATAGGGGTAGTAAGAGCCTTTGCCAATATCCGAAAGCACAGGGGTGACAGGTGCAAACCGTCCCTAGCGAAGCATCGTGGCTTGTCGAGCATATCATCCCAAGCTGACAGGCATTGGATCCCCTTTGAATGACACCAGTTCTTAAGCCAGTTGTTGAAATTGATCATCTTGTCTTCATATTGTGGCATCATTCTTGGTGAGGGTAAGATGCTACTCAAGGTCAGGGTCATACCGGCCTGGGCTACATGCTCAGAGAGCTCCTTTATGTCTCTTTTCATGTAGTCCAGGGAGGTACGTCTCAGGTCATTCACACCAGCATGGACAATGACTGAGTCATATTTGTACTTGCCTTGGAGTGACCTGAGTGCTTGTGTTATGTGGTGGATCCTAGCGCCCGACAGGCTGCTCACGGTGACCCTCTCCTTGTTCAGCCTGGTGAGCGGGACGTCAGTGTGCCTGATGATAGAGTCACCTATTACAAGTGTATCAGGTGTGTTGTTTAGTCTTAAGGGCTGTGACTGTTCGGCACACTGGCTTTGTGAGATATGTGTTGCACGTGTTTTGTTTTGGGGTAGCGGTTGCTTGGGTGTCTGCTTTGGAGGTCTCTGCTGCTTAGGCAGATCTTTATTTAGAGCCTCCGAGTATGTTTTTGTGTGATTATGTGTTTTGTTTGCTGTCGTGGTAGTGCTTGAGCCAGTGAGAGTTTCGTGTCAGGACTAAGGAAATTTCTATTTTTGTATAATAGTCCTAGATTTTCGTGTTTTTTTTTTAATACACTGTTGGATGTGCAGGTTAAATTTCAATTCATCTTCAATAATGGTACCTAAATGTTTAGTATGGGGGTCAGCTATAATAATATTTGAGTCGAGATGTAATGACAAAGGTAGATTTATGGTGTGTGAGGGGTCAGAGAGGAATAATTAAAGTTTAGTTTTTTTTTTTTTTGGATTTAAGATGAGCTGATTGTCAGAGGGCTATTTTTCAGTGGAAAGGAAAGAGTTCTGGGTACATGTGTGGAGGTCAGTGATGGTGTCTGAGATGGTTACGGATGTTGAGTCATCCGCATATTGTATAATTGAAGATGGTATGCAGGCAGTGTGGAGGTCATTAGTGAAGAAGTTGAAGAGTAGGGGACCAAGAATGGATCCTTGGGGGATGCCAGTTTTGATGGGTAAGAAGGAGGAACAGGAAGTAAGCCATCTGACTGATGGCTGCCTATTGGAGAGGTAACTTGCAAACCAGTCAGGAGTGGTTTGTGAGAGGCTGAGATTGGAAAGTTTAGACAGAAGTAAAGGGTGAAAGACAGAGTCAAAGGCCTTGGAGAGGTCAAGGAAAAGGCAGGGTACTAACTGATTGCGGTCTCTGGTCTCAGCTACTGTGTGGGTTAAGAGTAATAATGTGGTGTTAGTACTATGGTATGGCCTGAAGCCATGCTGTGTGGGTGTTGGTAAGTTTTCCTGGAAAAGAAAATTCACGAGTCGCGTGGATGCATTTTTTCGAGTAGTTTTGATAGGGGTTAAAGTATAGTGATGGATATGTCTAGAACTGTGGCCTCTTGTATGGATCTCTTGATTAGTAGAGAAATAGGATAGGCAATAGATTTGGCGGCAAGTTTGAGGAAGGTGGGAGGAAGGTTGCCTGCAGAGGGAGAGTATGGCTTAAATTTGTGAAGTAGAGACCTGATATAGGTAGTAGGGACTAGTATGAGGGAGAAAAGGGGTCTACTTTGTGGAATGGGAGTTGAGTGGGGGGGTTGAGTTGTGACTGATGTTAGTTTTTGAATAGTATCAATGAAGGAGTTGTTTAGGACAGAGGCAGTTTCAAGTAGCATATTGTTAAGGAGAGGGGAGGGTGTGAAAGGGTTTCCTGGATGAAGAATTTTGTTTATAGTACACCAAAATTTTTGTGGATTAGATTTTCTGTTGAATTAGGCTAAGGAGCAGGAAGTTTTCTTATCATTGTTGATTACTTTTTGCAGAGAATCCTGAGTTGTCTATAGCTTTGGAGTAGAGATGGTGTTTTGTTTTTAACCCAGGCTTTCCACACACTGTCTCTTTTATACATAAAGGATTGGGTCTCTTCAGTTAACGAGGGGGTATAGTTAGCTTTTGTTCTGATATTCCTAGGAGGGCTGAGTGAGTTGTTTGAAGTAGGGAGTGTAAGGGGAGTGAGATTAAGATGATCAGAATAGAGGATAGCACTGCCTCTTGGGGAGTCTGTCAGAGCGGAAGATGTAGCTGGCTGGTAAGACTGCAGAATTGTGGATGGAAGGTTTTAGCCAGGTTTCAGGTATGGTAAGAATATCTGGGGAGTGTTGGGCAATTCAGGCATGTAATTCATTGGTCTTCATGACTTTGGACATGCAGGAAGTAAATAGAGATTTTTTTTGGTAGGAGGCTGCTGGAGGGTTCCTATTACCTAATCGAACTTCCAGGTGGTCAAACACCAGAAGTTTGAACCTGGATGTTCAGAAGGTGAAAATGTCGAAGTTGCGGAAGTCCGAATTCTTTCCCAGGGAAAGAATTTGGTTGGACGTTTCTGCGGCTTCGACATTTTCTGCACTGTGATGCGAAGGTTACGGAATGGGTTAAGGTAAGTGTGTGATTGTGATGGACGTTGGGGTTAGGGTATGGGTAAGGTAAGTGTGCGATAGTGACGGACTTTAGGGTTAGGGCACTGGTAAGGTAAGTGTGCGAAAGTGATGGACCTTAGTGTTAGGGTTTGGGTTAAGGTTAGTGCATAGGTAGTTGTGTATGTAAGGTTTAGTGTAGGTTTATAAGGTTTTTGGTCTGTGTTGTATGTGTGTTTTTCAGAACAGTGATTTTTTTTTTCCTTGGGAAAAAATTCGCTGTTCTGATGTTTCGATGTTATTACATTTAGATCTTCCAAGTTCGAACATCAGGTGTTCGAACTTTTGGAATTTCGATAATGTAATATGAACCCGTCTGCTGGACTGGGAGGGTGGGAGATGAGGGGGTTGGAGTGTGGACGGTTGGGGGGGGGTTCTTTGTGAGTGGTATGTGTCAGTGCAGCCGAGATTAGGGTGGATATCTCCGGAGACAAGTATGATGATTGCAGGTGAATAAAATAGTTTGTGGGGGGGGGGGGATGCAAGGAGGTTGACTTTAATATAGGTTTAGAGAAAGAGGCTGTATTTTTAAGTAGGCTAAACTTGAGCAGGCAAATGTTAGAGATGTTATTAAGAGAAGGAGAGATGATAAAGTAGTGGATGTTATTTGTGTAGGTAGAGTTGAAAAGGGTAGTTGAAGATGTGGTAGGATAGAACAGTTGTATGTGAAGGGTAGTTGAAGATGTGGTAGGATAGAACAGTTGTATGTGATGAGGTAGAGGCAGTAAAAAGGATAAGTAGTGTGAGAGTTAGAAGTTGATATTAAAGTGGAACATTGTGAGGGTGTGGTGGTACTGATGTATTGGATAGGGTAGGATGGAGGGTGTGGAGGACATGAGTGTTTGAAGTGTGTGCTGTGTAAGGGGGAGTGGTTATGGAGATTAAGTGGAAGGTAAGTGGTCTGCTGAGGGAGAAGAGGTGTGGTGGTGAGAGTATAAATGTAAGAGAAGGGGGTGGGTGAGAATGGGGGTTGGTGAGTGGATTAAGCCCGAACGTAGCGAGCGCAAACGGAGCTGGTTGGCCCAGATGGAGAAAAGCACCAGAAACAATCTGGTAGGTTGCTGTAAGTGAAGAGATGGGAGGTGGAGAAGCTTCTAAGAGAAGAGGAAAAAGGTAGGAGATAACAGGCAATGGAGTGAAATCAGGTCAAGATCTAATTAAGGGCAAGAGGTGTAGGTAGGAAGGGAGAGAAAGCACTAAATAGGAACACTGTAAGAGGGAGGGATTTGAGGAGAGAAGGTGAATGGGATGAGAGTATGGGTAAAAGAAAAATGAAAACGAAGGGGGTGTTATATTGTATATGGATGAAGGATGGAAAGTTTGGAAGGTGGTAAGGTTTGCTAGGATAGGGGCCGTGCAGGAGATATAAGTACAAGTGGGAAGTATTGGCTAGGTGAAGATGGAGAGAGAGGTTGAAATGCAGGGGTGGTGATGTGCAAGGTGCCAGCACAGTAACACTATAGGAGAAGTCAGTAGTTTCAGTGTTCATACATCAAGACTTGGAGGTATTCAGGCAGTGAAAATCAGGACTCTAGTTGTTGTGTTGGTCAGGTAAATCCTGAGCATGAAAAATTGTGTTCAGTCAAGAAATGTAGGGAGAAGCTGATACAAGAAGGGACCTATCAAATAAAAATGGGAGAAAATAAGTTGTTAACCATCAAGCAGTGTAGGCTATGATAAAGTTAGAAAGAAAAGGGTAGGAAAATGAGCAGTAAAAGGGCAGGGAGTAATTGGGAGAGAAAAAAGCTGGGAGGTATGTACAGAAAGTGTAGGTACAGTACGAGTGGAAAGGGTAGGTTAGAGTAGTGTAGAGGAGTAAGGGTGGGTACAGTTTACAGAGAGTAGGGTAAGGTAATCATCTGTACTGATAACTGTAGATGTCAGCAAGCAATGGTATAACAACAGTACTTAGAGCAGGTGCATAAGAACAAAGTGTAACGTAAGGTAGTGAAAAAGTACCAAAACATGCAGTTCAGTTCTGTAACCTTAAATAAGTATTATAAACTGCTGTCGATCAGATACAAAAGCACAGTGTTCAGTTCATATACTCAGATAGCAAGTAACAAAAACCACTGCCGAACAGGTTAGACTACAGCTAAAATAAAAGGTAACTAAAGCAGCATGTTTTATCTCCCCATTCGTAACTGGTAAGTCTATTGGTAGGGTGAAATTCAATGGGCATCATAAAACGGAAGTCATAGACTACATTAATGAATGGATATATTGATAATTTGGAATGCTGTTAGGAGGAAATACCTTCCGATTACCCTGTAATAGCCACCGAGTGTCAATAGCTCTACAAGCAGATAAAAAAGACCATCTGCAGGGCAACAAATTTAAGTATAAGAGCGGTTAAGCATGTGCAAGCAGGTAGCGCTAAGATTACTTAGGATAATAGTCTATAGCATAACCTTTTCCGCTCGGTTTAACTAAAAGTGTGTGTGTGTGTGTGTGTGTGTGTGTGTGTGTGTGTGTGTGTGTAATATAGATATGTTTATGTATACACACACGCACACCAAAGGGTGAAAAGGTCACACAGCCAAGCTTGAGTTTTCAGTGTGCAGTACCTTAAATATCCTGTAATGTATGTAGGCACATGGGATATATGCACATGACTACTTAAGGACATCCAGTGTTTCAACTACATGGCCTTTAAATGGCCACAGCATTTTACTTTTTAGTTTATAAGTCTTTATGGGTGCCTTCAGGCCAATAAAGCCTAACCATTCTAGCTGTGGATATACAGGTTTTAGCCTTTTCATTGAATTAATCAGCAGTGCATAAGTTGAATTTTTGTCTATACTTTAGAAACACAAAGCTTCAAACCAAGTATGATATAAATGACTATTTCACTTACCAGGATAACAAATAAGAAAAACTCCTTGATGGTGGTCTGTTGAGAGTGACTAGGTTAATGTTTATGTCAAGGGAAATGGTATTGTTAAGAGATGCTAGGTGAATATTTAATTCACTTCTTCTTAGTGAAAAGATAAAGGAAATGGCACCAGTACAAGTAGCAAACTCCTGTACATGGTACAAAGGGTAAAGGTGATAAAGTGCATTTATCATTGGCAGCAGATACATCATGAAAGCATCTAAAAAAATTAAAGAAATGGAGCAGAATGAAAATAAATCTCTCTCTCAAACCAACCAATTTATGGACTTGTAACCCCCAGGGGAAGGAATGGACACCCGCACCAACAACGCGCCAAACAAGAACAGGCTCACTTTTAACGACTGCAGGTTTTCTGATCCACAAACTGGAAAAACTAATGACCCAAGTACAGGAGTATAACTTTTACCTAGCTAAATACATTAGCAGTGAAACTGTGCCAAAAGGACTACGCGTGTACAAATTCCCAAATGGACTAGAGATTAATGGGGAAACGCACCAAGCCCGCTGCAGTATTTTCAATGATGCAGGCATCAAAACTGTGGAGGCACTGATAAGCCACAATCACAAAAAACAAGAGGAACTATGCGACCAAATCAAAGCGATTAACAATACCATCACTCAGCAGCCATGTTTTAACCTAGTAAACCTGGAATGGCATGGTGTCAGCAGCAGGATTGCTAAGCATATAGCATACATCACACAGAAGAAAAATAGAAACTACTACAAGACTGGCAGCAATACCGGGATAATCGGCATACCAAGTCAAAACTGCCATTGATGTAAAAAGGAACCCCAAAACAGCAAGACAGGAAGGTACAGGATACCGTGGAGACCCGCAAGTCAGCACACGGCAACAGAACCCAGATCCAAGTACAATGGCAGCTCGGGGACCAGTGCAGCAGACGAGGGACACAAACGCCAATACGGACACCAATATGAATGGAGCCAATAGCCGGTTAGTACAACTCCCCATACCCCCCTTGCCTCATAATTGCCCAGTACAGAACCTTAACCACAATAGCACTATACCAAGCCTCAATACCGATCCTTGCAGCAGCGATACCTCTAATCTAATGTTTAATGAGCAGACTTTTTTAGAGCTGGACTTAGACTCCCAACAACAAGAACTGCCTAACGGGATTGGGAGAGGCAGGGGGAGGGGGAGAGGTAGACACAGAGAGAGACAGAACAGGTTCAGGAGGAGCAGACGAAACAGATAAATATAAAGCCAAATTCAATGACGGTCGTAATAAGACTTGAGCAAACAAGAAAAGTGATTTGAGCAAACAAGCAAATTGATTTATAACCTGTCAGAGGTCCTGATGAACTCAGAAACAATTGAACTGCTCAGCAAAGAGCTGAACTTCATCCCCTCACAGAGGGCAAGGTGTACTGATGTAATTCTAGACCTTAAATTGTACTGTAGAAAGCTCAGCCTGAAACACACGTTCCATAACAGTAAACACAACTGTAATCTGTTTAACCTGTTTGATGTCAGTATAGTTAATATGAATGGAATGCAAGATACCAGTAATAATATGCAATTTGTGCAAAGTAATGTACCTAATAGGCATAATAATGGACAAATTGATGTGCACGCTTATCTCAATATGGTGAGTCCCACTAATGACACAGCTGGTCTTCACGCCAATCATCAATGTAGTCTTGCGACTGTTAATGTAAGTGTGTCTAATGAAAATGCGCGCCACAGCAGTAATGGTCAATGCTTGCATGATACTGTGCCGATTCTGCCTAATCACATGAGAAACAGTAATGTATTGTACGTGCATGATAATGTGCCTATTGAGCAAAATGTGCAAAATTTTGGTGTCACACAGTTAACGGATGCATTCAGTAACAGCGTGCAAAGTACTGGGAATGCCTTCTTAGATAACTCAATGTCTTATAGCAATAACTGCATAGAATATGTGTACAATGCAGAGGCTAATCATAATATAGTCCGTGCCAACAGTAGCAGGTGTACCAGAACAAATAACATTGTTACAAGTGAATTCACTGGCCAACCCACTCACATCGCAAACAACATTGTTGCTCCCAGCCACGTGGTTAGGTACCCAGCCCAATACCACACACAAAGCATACCCAGTTATGATAGTGATTCCAATAGGGCCAGATCCCTGCTCAGCACAAATGCAAGAAGCTAAATGCAGTGGAATGAAACCTGAGTGCCCGTAGGTGATCTGCTGCCCAATCGGAGAATTAGCTCACCGAGCAGTAACTTACCGGACATAGTGACCCAATTCAGCAATAGCGATGAAAGGCCACCTCCTCCTTAGAAGAGGTAGTACATTTAACCCTACCTTCGATAATCACATTGGCATCTATTCTAAAGTCTGCAAGAATGAAGTTAGATCCATTCTCAAAGACAAACCTATGAGCTACTGGTGTAACCTTAGTCGCAAAGAAAAAATTGTGCTCCAAAACCTCTGCCAGTCACAGCAGATTAAAATTATATGAATCAAACAGCCTATGCAAGTAAAATGCAAGCAGTACTAGCTAAGGACAACAATTACTGCACCATAACCAAAGAGCAAGTACTGGCTAAATTCAAAGCCATAGATGCTACATTACGAAAGTTCTACATTGACAATAAAATCGCTGATTATGAATATGAATTCATGGCAGTAGATTCTCCTGAAGTAGGTAAACTATTTGGGATCCCCAAAATCCATAAAAATCCAGTGGATCCCCCACTAAGACACACTGTGTATTCAAAAAGAACAAAGACAGAGTTTATCTCAGAACTGTTGGACTACTACCTCAACCCGCTAGTCCAAGGTAAAGAATTTTTTCTAAAAGACTCATGGCAATTTCTCCATGAAATTTACCAATTTCAAACAGACAACAGACTAGATAACTACATACTAGTCGCATTAGACATAGTTGCATTGTACCCCAGCATCCCTCACAAAGAGGGACTCCTATTAGTCAGAAACTACCTAGTTAAGCGCAGAAGACTTGACCCTGAAATAGCAGATACACTCTGCGTTTAACTTAAAGTTGTCCTGGAGAATAACTTCTTTTCTTTCCAAGATACGATCTTCCAACAGCTCCAAGGAGTTGCCATGGGGGCGAAAATGACCCCCGTCTACGCAAATGTAGTCCTGAGCTGGTGGGAAGCCGACACACTCAAGGAACTTGATGGTTACAAACAAGTAGCGCTATACAAGTGCTATACTGATGATCTATTTTTTCTATGGGAAGGGACATCACAGGAACTCCACAGCTTTCTGCAAGAAATCAAACAAAGTATTAACTTTCTGACATTCACAGTGGCAGACATGGGAACTGAAGACAACTTCCTCAATGTCACACTTACACTGAGTTCAGACGGAAGCACCCACTGCTTCAAGTCTAATATCTACAGAAAAGCGACATATAAAAACTATTTTCTAGAGCCAACACCCGGCCTTCATGAAAAAGAACATTGTGAAAGGCCAATTTGTGGGGGTCAGCAGGCTAGTCAGTGAAGACAGAGACTTTATTGAAAAAAACTCATTCCTAAGCAGTCTCTTCCTAGAAAAACATTACCCAACAGTAATCGTCCACACCACAGCCAGACAAGTAGCAGAGCACATACATTACCACCATCTCAGAATCTTTGAAATATGGGTTCAGTTATCAACAGAAAGAAACTGATAGCAGCCAACCGTGTTTTCCAATCCCCAGATCCTCAGATGCAAGCGCGATAAAAAAAAGACACTGCAAAACTACTGGGGGATCCTACAGAGCAATTCTGAGCTCAGCAGATCGCTTGGGAAAAGAACCAACGTTCTGCTACACAAGAACAAACTCACTGAAAGCTCTATTCGAGCAGCACAAATTTACAGAGCCCCCAATATCACAGAAATCACAGGTTATCAACCATGCAGTAACTGTTGCTGCCGCCAGTACATTATAAAAGGTAGCATCCTCACTATCGGGTCTATTAACTACGTAATCACATTCCACCATGGCTGCAACTATAATACCACCAACGTGGTTTACATAAGTTATGTGCTCACTGCCAAGCCTACTATGTAGGCATGACCACACGCAAGCTAAGTGATCAGATAAAAGAACACTACCAAGCCATCTGACGTGCGGATGATGCCAATACCCCTACCAAACACACAAAAATATGCAGGCAACCCCGCAAATTCAGTTTTGCAGTTTTAGAAAAAGTGTCTGCATTTAGCTAGGAGCAAACACATCTCTTGAAGTCAGGGAGCTCAAGTGGCAAATAGAGCTTAAGGCTGGCACACTCCCAGGTTTGAATAGCACTCAACATTAAGTGTTTCCTGAAATGGATCAGATAACAGACTCCAGCATCACAGATGCATCACTTTACTAGTGAAGAATACAGTATATAAATGCATTTGGATTGCTTTTGTATTAGATTTCTAATGAAGTTCGATGTAAACCAATAAAAAAACAAAAGCGCTCAAATCTAATACTGGCTCCCGCATGGGTTGTACTATATATATATATATATATATATATATATATATATATATATATATATATATATATATATATATATACATACATATATACATACATACATACACACACACATTATATTATTTTTCTGTTCAGGATTGTTAATCCCTCTGGCTGGGTACTGTCCTAGACAGGATAAAGTGGGTATTGAAAATGAATTTACTTTTCTCTTTAATGCAGGGAACTTTTTTTCTTTTTTCACTGTTACCTTCCTGTCTTTCCATTTGCATGTAAATCATATCTTGCCTACCCAGTCTTGATCTCCTTTATACTGAATTTCTTTGAATGCTACTCCCACCAGTATAGGGCACCTCTGTGCAGGATAACACTTCAGGAATTTTTATTGCAGGAGTTATGGGCAGTAGTGATTTCTGTCCTGCTTTTTTTGCAATCCTATGTTATTCTGTTTGTCCTTGTCTCCTTTTCCTTCTTTCATTTTAACTGTATAGTGTCCTTGTTTTTACTTTTACGTTTTCATAATCTATAGCAGATTAAACAGTGAGGGAGGGTTAAATATACAAGGAAAGGGGAGTGACTAAAACAAAATGTTTTAGTTTAAAATGTAACAAGGAATTTTATGACTGACATGTTTGTGAAATTGACAGGTTCCTGGGGGCTGGGAGGGTGGCCTAATGGTTAAGGTGTTTGCCTTACAAACACAAAGGTGCAGGGTTTGAGTCTCACAAGGGATAATTGGCTAGGCTTAAAATGACTCACAAGAGCAGTTAGCTTAGTACTAATCTATGAACCTATGAACCTATACCTTATCATGTTCAAGTGCATCAAGGATGTTCAGGAATGTCTAGAACATTGCACCAATAATATATTTTTTTATCTTCCTTTATAACATTTAAGGATTCCTGTAGTTTGTTAAACATTTAATGTCTATTTTTTTCTGAACTAGCTATTCAGAAATCTGTTTTGCTAAAATATGTTCATTATAGAACTTGTTACTGTAGTTGAAAAAAGCCACTCTAGTGAATTAAATGATTTAATCTGGTTTTAGTACTAGCTGATGACATCTGATGAGGTTTGCTGAGCAATTGAAGCAATCGGGTAGACTTTTTCTTGAACTGTTACTTCTGGAATATTGTTAGAACTACCCACCCGCACTGCTGCATCTAATCGGATATGTAGAACTGTTCTTAAACTAAAACTAAAACGGTATCCAGATAACCTTCTTCCATAGTTTCTAAAAATTTCAAGATATGCTTTTGCATTCCCCTAGTAACAGTACTTGCCAATTATTCAGTTAAGGAAGGTTTTGTTCCATTTGTGTGGAAAAGGGCACTTAATGCACTCCTCCGTAGAGACAGTGCATCACTGGTCCTATGCAACTGTAAGTCTCTAAACTTATTGCCTCTTTTGTCAAACATAATGATAAAATGTGCCTTACAGCACTTGAATAGTTATAAATCGAGACACAACATGCATTCAAACCAGTACATGGAACAGACACAACCTTGATGAATGTCAATAATTTCATACCTACACAACTAAATGGAAAAAATGTTGAGACATTACTTTTTGACGTATGAAAGGTTTTTGAATAAACAGATTGTAGCATGCTACAAAATAGTCTTTGTAGCTATGGTGTACCACTAACTGCAACCAGGTGGCTCAATTACTTACAAAGTAAGTGTTTATCAGTGTGTGTGTGTGTGTGTGTGTGTGTGTGTGTGTGTGTGTGTGTGTGTGTGTGCGTGTGTCTTTCAGCTTTTCCTGGTTAGGGGTCGCCACAGCAGAACTCCGGTCCGCTAATGATTGGCAGTAGATTTTTATGTGCCGAGTTGCCAGTCCTGACGCACAACCTTCAACGAAGGTACGCCGATTCACGCATCTCTCCACGCAGAAGACGCTCTAGCTGAGAATCGAACCAGACAGCGTCTTACTGTGAGGCGGCAACGCTACCACAGTAACAAAGTAAGTGTGTTTATCAGTAAGGTGGAATAATGCATTCTCACTCCAGATAAGACTCAGTGTTAGGGCCTCTGTTATTCCCAGTCTTGTCTTTGGTCAGTGACATGGCAAGTCTCTGTAATATCACCATACTGGTATTTTTTTAGATTGTGCAGCCATCCTTTTTACTGAAACTGCTTTATCTCTCGTTAATCTTAAACTACAACTTACCTTCAACTCTTGCAGTTATGGCCTTCAGCTGTAGAACTTCAATCTAATGTTGGAAAAACAAAGTCATAATCTGTTTGTTTGAAGATTATGCTTTAAATGGTCCATTTCAGCATTAAAACATCTTTTGACACCCTTAATATCTCATTTTATAGTGGTTCACAATGCATGGTAAACTCCGCTAAATTACTGGTGTTTGTTACTTATAGCAAACTTGCTGAAGTCTGACCTTCATTGCAAATTCTGTGTAGAACTAAAAAAAAAAAAAACAGAATATGACATCTTTGCAGACTTATCAACAACTTATTAAGAACATCCCTTCTCTGCAGTGCAAGACAAGTCATTGCACCAGTCTGCTTACCTATTTCACTCTTCTGGTGAGGACACTTGCTCTGTAAGTAATACACAAGCCTGAGTTGGGATAAAGCAGGAGTTCAAGCTTCGATACAGATTCACACATTGTAGTACAACTTTGCCTTTCACTGCGCAGCCTACACTAACTTGAATTTGAGCATCATCTTTCACCTGTACAGCTGCATTTTTGCCAGTAGACTAACCTAGACACCCAAGTATCTATCACTAGACAACACATTAGCCAAGCATAAGTGCATTACCATGTACTTTGATCCCCAGCTGGTTGTCTAATACATGTCAGCAAATCCATAAATAAGGATGGAGATGCATGGTTGCACAAGCTATGTAAGCAAGTTTTAGAATGATCTTGTGTTTCATAGTCAAGTCCGTCTCAGATAACTGCACCCATAAACATTTTATTTATTTATTTATTTATTTATTTATTTATTTGCAGTTGGTTTGCCAGGATGGTCCATTGGGCCAAGAACCCATTTTCAATGGAGTCCTGGGGAGAAAAGCTCCAGAAAGGCAACAAACATGATCAGAATTATAGGTTACATAGTAATAAAGAAGTACATATAAATTAGAGCATTTAAATATAAAATTCTTACATGCATAAAAGGGAGAGTTTCACTTGATAGTGGAAATGCAATGATGGTGTGATTATGACTATTTATGTCCTTTTTCTGACAGTAGCTATTTTTACATTTGATTGTGTAATCTAGTGTTATAAGTAAGTATGAACATGTAAGCTCAGATATATATGTGTGTGTGTAGTCATTTGTTTATTTACTAGTAAGTAGGTCTGAACTAGATGAGCTTAGCTAGGATGATATTTTTCAGTTACTCTATATACACAATTAAAAATGTTTCTCATACATCTGTTTTTGTGTAATTCTGTGTTTTGTTATGTGTTTGGAGCTTTTCTCCATAGGGCAACACTGAAAATGGGTGATCTCACTTGGGCATTCCTAGTCAGCAAATTTAATTTTTGTTTATTAAATGGATGGGTATACAGGCCTGAGGATCAAATGATTGAATTAACTAATAAAGAAAGAAAGAAAATGCACAGGAAGAATATTTTAACTTTTTAATCTGTAAGTTTTTGTATTACTTCAGACCTGACAGTAGGAAAAAAATACATCATGATCATCTCTGAAATGGATCTAGGACTGTTGAACAAACGTTCAACAGTCCGAATCCGCTATCACTGAACACACTTTAGCGAAGCGCTTTTCACCTAAAAAGCGCATTCGCTAAAGTGTGTTAAAAAAAAAAAAAAAAAGAAAAAAACGGGGGTCATCCCCCTTGCACCCCCCATGTGGGGGGCCATGCCCCCTACTTCAATATTCTCACTCCGAGATCACACTACACTGAGGCGAAGGTAAGTTTTCCCTTATCCTCACCATAGTATGGTCTCAGCAACAGTCATTCCCTCACAACTCCCTCTAGCTGCAGGCATACTTCCGCGAAAGTGCTTCTTCGGTGAAAAGAACTTTCTCGTAAGTATGCCCGGCCATTTTTGTTTCAGTAAAAAATTCTTTCGAGGATCAGTACGGATCCCCTCTGAAACACACCACCATGCGAATATATTCTTACTGCTGAATTGATACAGAGCGAACTTCCTTAATTTGGTGAATGTGGTTGGTGGAATGCAGTACCCTCCTTAATAGTTTTGGTGAGGAGAATTCTTTTTGTAATTGTTTTAATAAGAGTATCTGCTTCTCTATGTAGTGTTCAGGTGAAAAGTTTCAGCTTTTTCCAAACTATGAATGCTCGTTCTCTGTTTCACCACAGATTTCAGGAACATAAAGCAAGCAGCACTCCATAATGTTTTATTCTTGGCTTTGCTCCTACCACAAAAATAGTGCTGTACATTGGGCTTGTTTTAGCTGCATTTTCAAGTTATTGTCGTACATACAGTCTGTCATTTGTTAGCAGTGTTCCATCTGATCAAAATATTAGTAAAACAAATTTGCTCTTGCTCAGCCAAATTGTTTGCATCATTTCAGTGTTTTGGTGATGGACATCTGTGCCTTCAAATAAACTGAAATAACACTACTAGTGGCTGGTTGAATCAGTTTAGTTCACTCACTTCTATCTTTGCATCTGATTTCCCCTTTAAATTCAGTTGTTAGTCTCAATTCATATTTATCTGGAAGTTTGTACCAATGTCTCACCACCATACTTCAAATCAGACTTGAATGGTCCCACCTTTAAGCTACCTCCTGTACCATCTTTAATAGCCCCTGTGGCAGTTCATGGAGTCTGTATAATGAGCAGTATATCTCTGCAGTGCTTTCTTCATTTTTGCCCTTTCATCCTCCTAACCACCTTCCTGGCTCTGCTTTATTTTGTTTAAGTAGACAATCTACTGGGTAAACTGATGCAGGAGGAGAATAGCATTGACTCTGCACATTTGCCAGCATCTTGGGTTCCTTCTCTGTATAACGCCTGTTGAAGTGTGCATGGTATTATGTATGTTGCCTTACCCAGTACATTATACAGTGGAAAAATGCCACATTACACTTTAAAGATCATGTGCAAAGATTTTTGTTACCATTTCTTTTTGTTGCAATTATGCTGTTATTATGGAAAGTGGACTTTCTGATTATAAAGTGAATCTATTTTATTTTAGTTACTTCAGTGGAACTGTGCTCATTAATTAAACTTGTGTTTGTATTTACTGTAGGCTGAGCAGCTGTCCAGTTACTTTGATTCCTTGTCATGTGACCTTGAATTCTAGTCATGTAATTGTCACTGTAAATGGTTTGGCGGTTTCTAAGTGGGTAGTTGTTTTTGTAGTCAAAAGGAGATTTTAACACAAACAAAACAGTCAGATTTTTTGACAATAACATGAACACAACAGATCTTGCAAGTGCACACACTACATACATGTACATGTACACCACACATGCCACACATACATACCACTCATGTGCCACTCATGCCACACACCCACCACTCGTGCATCACTCATGCCACACACGCATGCCACTCGCACGTGCACCACTCACATATATGCCACTCACACCACACATGGGGGCGTGCTCCACTCACGCCACACATGGGGGCGTGCGCCACTCACGCCACTCATGGGGGGTGTGCGCCACTCACACCACTCATGGGGGGGTGTGTGCCACTCACGCCACACATGGGGGGCATGCGCCACTCACGCCACACATGGGGGTGTGCGCCAAACACACACGAGTGCACCAGACACATGTGCGCCACTTGTGCCACACACACACACACACACACACACACACACACACACACACACACACACACATACATGCACATGTGCACCACTTGCACCACACACAAAAAAGTGCGCCACACCCACACTTGTGCTACTCACTCTGCACACACACACATGCCACTCACACCACACACACACGTGCCACTCACGATGCACACAAACACACACATGCACCACTCATGCCACATACACCTATGTGCCACTCACCCCTCCCCCCCACACACACACATATATGTGGTCAAGGTTAAGAATAAAGACAATGCAGCTGTGGCATGCATTATGTGAGGCTATGGCATGCTTATGTGAGCATCTACCTTCACAATGCAGTGATACTCTTTTTATACCTATAGTCAGTTCAGTTCAGTAATGCTAGAACCTTCTGTATACTTGTGTATACTGAAGGTAATGCTGCAGACTAGGGTATACTGGAAGCTCCAGTTGCTCTTATGAGAACGTTATTAGCACTGGGAATACATGATGACTTGAAGACAGAGAAGCAGAATGTTCCTCTGGACTTCCTATTTTCATTCACCTGCCCTTGTGCTGAAACATATTATACATCATGTTTTATGCATTCAGGATAATTATTACAAGACCTCTCCAACGGACATTATAGATTTTCCCTCTAGGCTCCCTATTTCTTCAGTTTTTTGCATCCATTATTATGCTAAAGTTGCCTAAACATACAAGAGAGGGCAGTGACAGAAGTGGATAGAATGCTGGAGTGTATTCCTGGGCTGGGGTGGGGAAATTGGTTTACATTTTGAGTACTGCATGCAGTTCTGGAATCCATATAAGGCTTTTTTTATCAGCATCACTGTACCTTTTTGATCTTCATCAGATCTTTATCTCTTTATCATATTCGTCTTTACAGATGCATAGAATATTCCAAAATTTTCATTCCAGCGCTAACAAAAAGTGAGTAATACAAGCACCCTTACTGTAGATTTTATACCCTTAGCTTTCTCCCTAAAAGTGATTATCTTATAATAGGCAACTATTAGTGTAACATCTGTGTTACGATATTGTTTGCCAGTCATTTTACACTTTAGAAGGAATCTTATTCTGTACTAATTAGCTTTTACTTGTATACAAGTGTATATATTTGTTGACTGTATTGCCTGACTGATAGATTTCAACATCTAAATGTAGCACAACCAACTATAGACTACATAAATACCTACCACTACAAATTATCAAAGCTGTTCATGCTAACAATTACATCATTAGAATTCTAGGTCACATGACATGGAATTAGGAAGTAACCAGACAGCTGCTTAGCCTACATTAATTGAAAATGCAAATTTAGTTTACTTAAACTTAGCTCCACTGAAATAACTGAAGTAAAAAGTATCTACTTGATAAGTAGAAAGCCCAATTTAGATGATAAGAGCATAATTACAGTAAAAAGAAATGGTTGCAAAAACCTTTGCAGGTGACCATCAGTTGTTATACAGCCCAGCATGCTTCTGGTCTTTGCCACAGCCCAGTCTTAATTTGTTACTTGACAGTATTTAGGTTATAAGTTCATAGGAGATTACTAGGCTAAAGGACCCTTCCAAGCCAGCCAGTATAACCTGATGTGCGCAATATATGGGCCCTAGGGGCAAGAGGATGGCATGGATTTGTGCCTGTGCATTGTATCTTACAGACTGCCTCTGTTCATAATGGACGTAGGCACTACCCTAGGTGTGAAATTGCATTTGAAGAGGGCCAGGTAAGGGCTGTGCTTAATGTGAGTAGGAAGCCTGTCCCAAAGAAGGGGCAATCTGTGATATCTGTCTCTCCAGCATGTTTTGTTCCAAGTTGCTGAATAAGTTAAATCGCTAGATCAGGTAACCCTAGTGCTCTTTGACTTGTGGATGTGCAACAGCAGCTCCAGGGATGGATTTGCGAGTGCCTTGTATGTCAGGTATAGCTAACCCCTTAATAATTATCTGCATAGTTCATGTTGTTTACATCCTGTATTTTCTTTGTGAGGAATGTCTGAGGTCGCTGTAGCTTTTGTAAGTGCTTAATCAAGTACATGCCAAATGATACACTGTGCTTGATTATTGGTCTAATGAGGGATGAATACAGCAGGACTATAATTTCCTAGAATCTGGATGCCATACCTTTACTTGTAAGTTGTGCCACATAAAAGGATTTCTTCACCACTGTGGGCACATGGCGATCAAAGTTCAGGCTACTATCTGTATACATAAGTCTCTCCCCTGTGAGTCCACTGTAAGGGGAGTGTTGTTGATGTTGTAATTTGCAGGGGTATTTGACTTCCCAAAGGGTGCAGTAATGCTTTGTTTTTTTTTGCACTTAATTTTAGGCCATGGTTCTCGTACTAATCATTTGTCTGATCTAGGCCATCCTGGAGGATATCTAAATCAGCATGATTCAATGATTGCCCCCAAACTTTCAGTCATCAGAAAACCTTGTCATGCAGAGGCCTTTCACGTTTGCCTTGACTTCAGAGAAGTATATTCCGAACAAGAGTGTTCCCAGTACTAAGCCCTATGGCACACCACTGATAACTGGTTTCTTGCTGCATCTGGATTCACCCACTTTAACCATATGTGTCCTGTCCATGAGACAATTTGCTATCCATCTGGTGACAAAGAGATTTATGACCAGTTTTGTGAATTTATTTATAATATCCGAGTGGGGAATTGTATCAAATGCCTTGGCCAGGTCGAGGCAAGTGGTATGTACTGTTTTACCCTCCTCCATCGCCATAGCAACTTTCTTAAAAAATCCACTAGAGACAGTAGGCATAACCTGCCCTTGACAAAGCTGAATTGGGTCGGGTCCAGTATTTTGCAGTCTCCTGTGTCATTATTTATCTGGTCCATGATTATTCATTCCATGGCCTTGCATATAAGACCAGTCAAACTTATGGGTCTTTAAATTCCCTGGTCAGTAGATGGTCCCCTTTATGCAGAGGTATGACTGTTGGTATCCTCCACTCTAGTGGGACAAAGCCAGTCCAGAGGCTGTGGTTAAATAGAAATCCTATTGGGCCTGATAAGTCCTGATTTAAGCTGTTTAAGAAGCAACCTGGTATATTGTCAGGCCCCATTGAAGCTGTGTTTTTAACTTTGGTGAGTGCAGTGGCAGCCTGTTCTTTGGTGATAATTGCAGGTAGAGTCGTGGAGGGTACTTTTTGGGTGAGAGCTGGGAGGTGGAATTTGAGCTGAATTTGTCGGCTAGCAGATTTGATGCCCCTTTCTGCTGAGTATTAGATGTAGGTCCTCACACTCCCAAGTCTGTACCTTAACTCTATGTTTAGCCACCCCTACCTCCCAAGCTGTATAAATGATTAATAATTTTCAATCAAACCTATCAACTGTTGAACTGTTAGCTGTGCAGCGTTTACCAGGTTTTACTGAAAGATGTTTCCAAAGGTTACAAGTACTGCACTAATTTTGCTGATATCAAACCAGTTCATGTTGTTGTCCAGCTTCCTGTTTATATTAGATGCCATTGTGATAACAGGGCTGAATATAGTAATGAATTTGCAACTCGTAAGTAGTCACTGTCTTCCTGCTGGGCATCTCCAGTCCTCCACCAAACTAATATCCCTTTGTTTTCTCTCTGTTAGCTAGTTCCCTATCCACCTCACCCTGATTGAGACGCACATCTAGGTTCATTTCCATCAGCCATCAGTTTAGCACTGTCGTTGATGCTTATCTGAATTCAAAACCACTGGATTCCAATTCCACATTTCCTGCTTCATCTGCGACCCCATCTGTGGAACTGTATCTTACTGGACTGGGGTGACACTCACCATGTGAGGCTTTACTGCTATTCATCTTTCAGGCCATTAGTATCTAGGAATATAGTTTCCCTTTGCCAGAATTTTGTTCTACCATTTTCTCAGGGATGAAGTTGAAACTAGCTGCCTTAGAGTCCTGGCTCTTTCCTGAAGCGCTGCTTATACACCTGCATCATGATAGCCATCCTAAAGTTGGTCAGTATTAACAGAATCGTAGGAAATGCTCCAAAGCAATGATGATGTGGCTACATTTCGCCTAAAGCCTCATTAGTAGAGTAGGCTGGCTGTGTTTATTGTTATTAATTTTGTTTCATGTACAGATATTCTTTTATCAGATTATAGAAATAAAATATGAACAAAGAACAGTAGCGTTTGTTTTCTTCTGATGTTTTTCTGTTTTCACTGTGCAGCTTTCAGTATCCCAGTGAAACAGCTGCTACATGTCAGTGATGAATTTTCTTCCAGTGATGCTGCAGAAGGAGAAGTTGGTGACAAAAAGCACCTTAATGCAACTCCAAGTGGTAAGTAAAGGATGAACTGATTGCCTTGGCCCCAGAGCTTTGCTAACTGCTTTTTTTTTTGTTTGAAATGAGACTTTGAGAATAACTACCACTACAGCCTCACAGATGAGGCAGTTAGCAGCAAATTTGCTGTATCCTGCAGACCTGGGTTTGATTACTGCAGTTCTACACTTGTGTACTTTATGAATAAGCAAGTTATGTAATTAGACCAAAGTTTTTCAGTCAACCATGAAAAGTAACATGTCTTACTCTGAGGGAGCTCTGGCAATGTGTACAAATGTTTGGCACTTGCAGTGCTTTCATGTATTTGCTATATATTAACTGTCAGGATTATTTGAAACTCAGGAAGTCAAGTCTTGGTGTTTGCAGATGCTATGTGGTAAATGTACTATAGGAGATTTTTTTTTATGTTGGCCCAACACTTCCTGGAATTCATCATTTCCAATGCCTTGGACCAGCTCATTCTTACCCTCACTAGAGGAAGCAATATCCTTGACCTGGTTATTACTAACATGGGCAACTGTTGCTCTACGCCAGTAGTCAATTCCTCCCTGGTTAGATCCAACCACAAACTGATCACCATGGAAATTCACATCTCGTGTTAGTCCCCTAAATACAGAAAATGAATTAAGGGATCTGGGGACCCAAGTAGATAGCAGTCTCTCCTTTGATAATCATATTGCCAAGGTGGTTAGAAAATCCTTCTATGTGGCCCACCTAATCACAAAAGGGTTCGCATCTAGAACAAAAGAGGTTATTGTGCCCCTCTACTCATCATTCATCAGACCCATCATAGAGTACAATGCCCCATTTGGGATGTACCACAGCTGGAAAGACCACAGAAGTACCTCACCAAGAGGATTACTGGCCTCAAACCGATGCCCTATGCAGCCTGACTAAAGAAACTCCAGCTGTACTCTGTTGCATACCGCCTACTCAGAGGTGATCTCTGCTTGACATACAAGGCCATGTCCAACCCAGAATTGATGGACATGCTGCACCTAAAAAAGAAACAAATTCCCGAGAGCCACACGCTCTAGAGATCTAAACCTCACCATAACTATAAATAGGACTTGCTGGAGGGATAGAGTCCTGTCCCAGAGATTCCCCATGCTTTGGAACAGGATTCCAATCTACATTAGGCAGAGCCCCTCACTAACACTCTTCAAGAGAAACCTTGGTGAGTGGATGAGAAACAGAAAATTTACCCCGGGGATCACTGCAGTGGCTCTGCTGGACAGAGGCACAGGGAACTAATGGCTCTGCTGGATAGAGGCACAGGGAACTAATCTAAGGGGTAGGCGAAAGCCAACACATTTTGGCTAGGCTTACATATGCCCTCAGGCAGATAGCCTAGTACTTACCTATGAACCCACACCCCCTGCAAAGGTAACCACCATGAAAAACTTCTCCAAAGCTGACTTTGGGCTCCTAAAAACAGAGGTGGCTAACTTCACAGCACCCACGTCAATAGAAAATAGATGCATGACTGCAGAATTATACACCATTGCCTGTATGAACACGTACATAAATGCATGGAACTAGCCATACCCAACAGAACCAATACACTCTCCTCCAAACAAAGAAAGCCAATCTGGTGGTCCCCTGACATTAATAAACTCTACAATAGAAGGAAGAAACTGTTGCAGAAAAAGGTGAAGTTCCAATACTGGAAAACACCCTTATTAGCCTCAACAAAAAGTTGAGATCCCTCATCAAAACCTCTAAAGCCAGCTATAAAGGCAGAATTGTGGTAGACACTAAAAACAACCACAAAGCCTTCTATAGTTATATCAAGAATCTCTATGGCAATACCCAGGTTTGCTCCATGTTACTGCACAATGGTACCTCCTATACTGAGCCAACAGATATTGCCAACATACTGGCTGACTGATTCAGTGCCAGCTTTACTCCTCTCTTCCCCCCAAAGGACCATACTGGAGGAATGCCAGGCACCCAGCATTACTGCAGCACAGCTTAAAGTTGCGTTGTCCAAGGCCAAGAATACAGCTTCCATGTGACTCGACAGTATCCCTGGATGTCTTCTACATGAACTACATAGTGAACTGGCACCACATCTGTGTGACCTGTTCAGTCACAGGCTCACCTCAGGCTTTGTCCCTACCTAATGGCACACTGCTACAGTCATCCCTCTCCATAAAGGGGGAGTGACTAAAGACACTGAGAATTATTGCCCCATTAGCCTGATGAGTCTGATATGTAAGGCTATGGAGCGCATCATCATGGATCTAATTAACAAGGATATAGGGAATCTCCAGACTCTAGATCCCACTCAGTTTGGTTTTGTGAAAGGTAGATCATGCCTGCTCAACTTGGTTGACTTTTTTGAGTCAGTCACCAGAGCTGTGGATGAGGGCAAGGCAAGTTCATACAGTCTACCTTGATCTGGCCAAGGCCTTTGATACTATTCCTCACTCAGGAATTATTGATAAACTCACCAAAGTAGGCATCAACTCACTATATCACTAGGTGGTTTGCAAATTGGCTCACTAATAGAATCCACAGTGTGAAAGTAGCAGACTCCCAAGTCATAAATGGAGTCCCACAGGGATCGGTCCTGGGTCCTCTCCTGTTTGGCATCTACTTCTCAGACATCCAGGCCAACACGGAGGGAATCTGGCTAACCAAGTTCGCAGACGACTGCAAGCTGGGAGCCATTATTAACTCCTCAAGTGATGTAGACATCCTACAGAAGGGGCTCATTGAGACCAATGACTGGTGTCGAAACCATGACCTTAAGCTTAATGCCAAAAAATATGTCGTCATCCCCTTTGGGAAAAACTTAGTTCCCACTAATTACCACATCGATGGGAGCCCACTGAACACTGGAGGTGTTATAAGAGATCTGGGGGCACAGGTTGAAAGCAACCTCTCCTTCGACCACCACATTGCCACTGTGGTTAGAAAGTCTTTCTGTGTGGCACATCTCATTACCAAGAGTTTTACATCCAGGAAGAAAGAGGTCATCATCTCCCTCTGCTCTTCCCTAATTAGGTCAGTCATCGAGTATAATGCCCCATTTGGCATGTACCTCACTAGACACATGCAACAGCTGGAAAGGCCACAAAAGTACCTCACGAAAAGAATCCTAGGCCTTAAACACATGTCCTACATGGACAGACTCAAAAAACTCCAGCTATTCTCTGTCTTATATCGTCTACTAAAAGGCAATATCTGCTTGACTTACAAAGCCATGTCTGACCCAGCTCTGTTAGAAAGGCTACATCTAAAGAAATCCCAATCCCTCCATACTACACGCTCCAGAGACCTCAACCTCATTACCACAATCACCAGAACATGCTGGAGGGACAGGTTCATAACCCAGAGACTGCCCATGCCCTGGAATAGACTTAAAACCACAAAAACAGCAGAAAAAAATGCAAATGGTAACCAATTAAAAGAAAAAGTTCGGGTACACCAGAAAACAGCTCACAGTTAATTATTGCAGTAAAATTCCACACAAACGCTTTTGCCCTGACACAATGCAGGGCTTTATCAAGTGAATAAAATACATACAATTACAGCCATTTAAATTCCCTGCTTCTCAAAAAAGGCAGCGAGATGTCTTAAAGGTATATAAACTCAGTCACTATATACTTAAATAACGAGCAATTCACATTTTTTCTATGTAAAAATAATACAATCTCTCAAAAAACATAAAAACATTAATAAATGTTGTTGTAGATGTACAAAATATACCAATGTTAAAATTTTCTAGCCTTCTTTATTAACTATGGCTCAATAGAAATATGGTCATTCAGACCTGGAGTATTAGTTGCATTAAGATTAACTTGCCAGTAGGTTTCCCTACAACTGAGCCAGTTCTCCCAGTCACCTCCCCTAGGATCCACACAAACCTTTTCCAAAATTCCAAAAAGAAATCCAGTATGACTAGGCTGTGTAGAGAGGTGCCTGTAAAGAGCATTGTTCAGACTCTTCTTCTTAATATTATAAGTGATAAAGCCCTGCATTTTGTCAGGGCAAAAGCACTTGTGTGGAATTTTACTGCAATAAATTAACTGTGAGCTGTTTTCTGGTGTGCCCGAACTGCTTTTTCTGGAATAGACTTCCATACATGTCAGGCAGAGGACCTCACTGGCCCTCTTCAAGAGAAATCTTTATGAATGGATGGGAAATGGAAAGCTTACCCCGGGGATCACTCCAGTGGCTCTGCTTGATAGAGGCACTGGGAACTAACTTCAGGCAGCACGATGCCAGGGAGCTTCTATGGGCTAGGCTTGTAAAGGCTCCAGGGCCATTAGCCTAGTACACACCTATGAACCTATGTCTGTGCTTCAAAGAAGACAAGTGAAAGATTCCAGTGATGGTGGAGTTGAGTTTACATTTCTCTGATTGCTTTTAGTTGCAAATGCATAACAAGTTGAAATTTGAAGTGATTTTAGTGTTTTATTCTTGGAGAAATGAATTATTTTTTATATTATTTTTACCTCCTTATATGCCAGGCATTGAGCCTTTCCTCAATCAGACGTTAAACTGCTTGAGGGAGGCCATCAATTAGACAACCATGAGGTTGCTTTTGCTATCCCCAGCATCCTAGCAATGTGAACTTTTACTATTTTATGACTAACCCTGCTTCAGATGGTAATGTAAGCACTTGCATTAAAACAAGAGCAACCCAAGGCCCTTTGTCCATACATTCATGTTCAACTATATTTGCTGCCAGGGGCTACCATCCCCAGCTTGCACGACCATACCTATATTTTCTTGACAATTGCTCTGCACATCATGACAGCCCTTCCTTCTCCAGCTTAAGGCACTTTTATCATGACAGTGGTGCAAACAGGGAGGAGCCACCATCTCTTCTCCTCAAGATGGCATGCCCCATTTTACCTGCCTGTGCCACCAGGCACCCAAACAGCCACTTAAACTCAAGTCACCTGAGCTGTTGTCAGGGGGTTATCCCTTTATGCCATCAGCTCAAGCTACAAAATCCTCTCTGCTGAAGCCATTGTGACAAAGCTGGGCAAAGACTGAAAAAGAAAGCCAAGAAGTGGTAGAACTCATCAAAACATTTGGACATATAAACTGACTGCATTGTGGTGAAGAAGAGGCTGCAATCATAACATAGGCATCTGGTGAACAGAGTGCTACTGATGACTGGGATGTGATGTGAAAGAGCAGTTTATGGGCTTCAAGAAAGTAGTGCTAGATCATTTTATAACACTGAGTAACAGAATGAAGGAAGAAATGGCTGGGGCCATGAACTCGTATAATAGCCATTAAGGGGCATCAGTTGTGGTGTGGTGACTTAAGGGATCAGAACATCATTCTCCTGTCTGAACATGAATTGCTAAAGTATAAACTGGTGGATCATGAAGACAAAGCTTGAATGAAAAAATATACAAACAGTCAGAGTTTTCAAGAAAGTGGACGTTTGTGACTTTGTGAAATATACTTAAAATAAGTTGGTTGAGAGACTGGATTACTTGCATGTCGTATGAGAATTGCATGGGTCAGTGTTTACATACTGGATCAGAATGTTGCTGGACTGAGACCAAGGCAGGTATTGGTCAGGTTTAAGTTGTGCAAGGTGAAGGATCAAATGTTGACATTGTTGTGATGACAGTATTAACCAAATTAGGGATGAGCAAGTATGTATTTGTTTTTGAAAATGATTACTGTAGACTTGAAGAAAGAGGGCAGTTTGTGCTATCGATGAAGACATGTTGATTGAAATAACTGAATTGTTCGGCCTTTTATTCAGCCTTGTAAATAGTACATTTTCTGAGTGGATATAGAACTTATTTTCAGACCAGGAGATTATAAAATTATACAAGAATGTGAATAAGGTCTGGTAGTTAGCACAGTGAATTAAGATTATAAGATATTAACAAGATGCCTTCTCTTGTCTAGGGTTTGATTCACTGAGCCTTAATTTTCCTACTCTGTGACTCTGAGCAAGTTACTTAACAGCATAGTACTCTGGAACTATTGAGGAAATTGGGCTAGGTTCCTCGATGGTATGCAGGATTACATGCCTAGTATCGATCTATGAGTTTATGAGCCTAAGTAAAAGTCGTCAGTTCAACTACAGTGCATGATGAAGAGAAGATCATCATCAGAGTAATGTCAGGCATTGAGTTTGTCTATAAGTGGGCTCAAGGCTCTGCAAAGATTAGTGGACAAGGAGGCATTTGTGATTAAGTCTTCTTTGCACACATTGGTTTTAGTAATGTATCTTAAACTCTTTAGAGTAGAAATGTGGACTTTGTTGGTGTTGCTGCATGGAAGTGCGCTTGCAAAAGACAAATTTTGTTTAAGGGCTGCCATTGATCAGTTTATTTGCTGCTTATATCTGAAGCATAATATCAGCATCTACAGTATTTGTCAGGAGTTCAAGCCAAACCACTGAGTGAGATGTGTGGCTGTTCAGGCTTACTTGAATAAAAAGAGGCTCACAACCTTCTTACCAAAGTATGTTGTATTGTTGGCCTCTACTAGTCTGACATAAAACTCCCAATGAAAGGAGAAGAGAAAAGAGAAGATGAAAAAAAACAAGTAGTCCGAGGACTCCATTAGGGATCCTTGATCAGAGGAGATCCAGTACCAAGGGGGCTGCCATCCAACCCTTGGACATGATATCTGTTATAGCTGAGCCTTCTGTTGAAGCAGCTTTGGAGTCCACCATTCCATCAGCTGCTGGCATGTTGTACCAGACTGAACAACCCAATGAATTTGATGGAAGTAGCCAACAAGATATCCACTTCTGAACAAGGAGAGGTTGGTTTTCCCTGGCTCACTGCTGAAAAGGATATCTGCATGATTAGTAAGTCAGAACCCAGGGAAGTCCCTTACAGGAATCTGAAGACCCCACCTGCCTGCCCCAAACTGAAGATGCATTCTGAGGCCTGCATCTGCGCTGGGTCTAAGCTGCCACTTGAAGGGTCTTTAGCAAATAGCGCTGACCTGCCTTCTTCATCAGAATGGGTTAATCTCCAACAGGGATTTTTGTAGTTGCTGTGGAGTCTGCAGCCTTAGCCATATAAGCCTTCTGTGTCTGGCATCAGTCTTCCAAAAGGAAGAGAGACCGTTATATTGAGATGATTCTTCTGATGATGAAAAATAGAAAGACTGTAGACCATAGATCTCAGATGTCTTGTCCGTTTTCTTAGGACATAAACAGTGAGGGCACCCTGGCCTATTATTCTCCATTAGAGGGCCTATCCTTTGGAGATGTTCTTTTTTTTTTTTTTTTTTATTAGAGATTGTTTTTCCAGTGATGAGCACAGGAGGCTTCGTCATCCTAGAAAATGGCCATAGAGCTTAGGGTTTGGTTCTCCAAACCAGTAGCTGGTCTTGCAGTTTAGAAATCCCTTCTAGATGTTTTTGAGGCAATTAGCTTGTAGCCTTACTACTATTCCCATGATCCTGGGAGACTGGGACTAGTTTTGCAGTGTTAAGTTTCCTCACATATTGCATGTTGTAGATCCAGACAGAGTTTCCCCTAGTACATGCTAAGAGCTAGATTGGCTCCAAAATGATAGGATGAGTAGACTACTTGAAAGGTATGACAAAAAGAGAGATGGTTGAAAGGTACATCAAAAAGAGGTATCCTTCAGCAACCCTGCCATTCAGGGCTTTCTGTTGCCAAACACACATTCTTAAATACAAAGTGCATGACCTCATGTAACTGTTGGAAAGTTTTAGGAGAGTATTGGATGAAACTGGGAACACTGCATTGCTCTAGCAAGTTCAGACTTGTCTACAGTTATGGATGCATGCTGTTAAATGTGAGAATGATTCTGTAGCTGCACCATCCAGAACCGACACTTGCAGTTAGTATGTAGTAGGCATTCCTAGCTGAGGACACAGTCCATGTCCAAAGATGTGAAGGTGTAGATGCTCATTGCTCACTTGGGTAGATAATTGTTCTTCATATTCCAGTTATAGTGTATTTAAGAAGTTAGAGGACAAGGGGAACACCGTGGAATCTGTTAAACATATGTTCTGTCCATACCTACTAAAGTACAACAGAAATTGCTAAACAGAGGTCTTTCTACAGGAGGCAGGGAAAATGTGCAAAGAACCAAACAAAAGAAAGAAAGGTCTCCAAATAGAAATTCTATCAGAAAACTGGACAGAGGCAAGAAAGGCAGCAGGGCCTTTTCTGTTAGCAGGAATCAGCTGTAACTACAGCGGTCCACTCTCTTTCCCAACCCCAACATTCCCCACAATATCCAGTCAAGGCATGGTATAGGAGGCAGGTTAGCTATTTGCTATCAGCAGTGGTGCACCATAACTACTGAGAGATAAGTTATAAGGGTTGTAACCAGGAGTGAAAACTCCAATTCTTCTCAAAAATCTCATAAAGGAAATCCCCAGAATTCCAAAGGATCAACAACACCAGGTAAAGTCTGTCCTGAAACAGATGCTAGCCCAAGGAGTCCTAGAAAATGTGTCAGAGGGTCAGGAAGTTAAAGTTTTTTTATTGCAGGCTTTTCCAAGTACCATAGAAAGGAGAGCTGCCTGGGGACCCAATTTGTATTTGTCAAAACCAAAGAAATTTTTGAAGACTCAAATTAAGTATGTTAACTGTGCAGACATTGCTTCTCCTACTAAGTCATCATGCATTCTTTGTAACTTTAGACCTTAGGGATGCCTCCATACATGTCCCAATTTTCAAAGGGCATAGGCAGTATCTTAGGTTTGTGGACCGTACCCTTAGGTTTAGCTGCTGCTGCTGTGTTTACAAAATGCCTGGCCCAAGTGATAGCACACTTCAGAACCAAGGCATTCCTGTTTACCCTTACCTGGACAAGTATGTCAGTCAAACTCAGTCCTTTGAAATGTTGAGGGCTCTAAACTATACCCTGCAGTATCTATGCAGGCAAGGGTTCACCCTTAAATTGCAAAAGTTCAGTCTGTGCTCCAGCCAGAAGGCAGTATTCCTAGAGGCTCTCCCAGACATAAACGCTTGAAGTGTCTTCCTGACACTGGAGAAGTCCCTGGCTGAAGTTTTCTTAATATGACATCCAGTGATCATTGGACTGCCAGATATATTTTCAGCATATTAGGTCACGTGACTTTAAACATCCTTATTATTTCATTAGTCAGACTTTACTTTAAAAAGTTACTGTGGTTCCTAAGGAACATCTAGGATCAGCAGTCCTAGTCTCTGGTGAGACTTGCTTAACTCTAGTATTACTTTGTCAGGAAAAAGTTGAAATAATCGGTCAACCATGTCTGTCAAGCAGACTTTCCCCAACCAGACCCTCAACATGGATTTATCAGATTAGGCCTGGGGAGCCCACACTTTGGGACTTAAAGTACAAGGTACCTGGAATCAAATGGAACACAAAAATGCATATAAACCTGAAGGAAATGCACTCTAGCTCTAGTATGCTTTGGAAATCTTCATAATCGTCTGAGATCAGACTTTGACAATAATGACAGACATTACAACAGTAATGTGATACATCAACAAGTAAGGGAAGAATCACACTTATTACTTGTGGAGGATAGCCTTGTATACCTGGGATCAGGCCCCATAATTCAACCTGTTCCTGACCGCTACAGGCCCTTGGAGGATCAGAAGATAAGAAAGGAGATACAAGAATTATTTTGATAGTCTTTTTCTGGCCAGGGCAGCACTGGTTATTCCACACAATACAAATGAAAAGGGAGATATCTTTCCACTGCCACATTATATAAACCTCTTGACATAGTGTAGGAGGTCCCTCCTACACCTCAGCCTCTCCACCATGGCCATAGCAGCTTTGAGAATATGACCTTACTTTGGGCACCTGTATTCCAAAGACATTTAAGATATCATGAGGGAGACTGGGAAACCAAATATGGGAACATTATACTTATGCAGATGGAAGCAGTTTTCCCTCTGGTGCAAAGGGAGGGACCAGCAATCCCTGCTGAATACATTAGTAATTAGTAATGACAAGGGGATGAGTGAACGGGGTGTCCTACTGACATCAGGCCCCTTGAGAAAGTGAGGGACATGTCAGCACTGATACCATTCCACAACCCTCTCTGGAATATTACTGATGTGTACAGGGGTGGAGAATTAAAATTAAAACATTTTTTGGCAACAATATGATGTTGCACCAGGTGTTGCAAGCTGCTTGTCAGCCCCAAACATGGATTGGAGAGGACTAGAAAATTTTCTAATGCTTACATGCAATGAAGAATGGTGAGGGGTTGTTGATGTTACTCGCATATTCCCTTAGTTTGTGATGCACACAACATATAAACCTCTCTAGTTTGCAGAATGAGATTCAGTAGAACTGGAGAAGCCATGGGTGCAAACTGATGGTCAGCTATGGACAGCAAGCAGTGGGTAAAAAAAAAAGTGTGGCCCACCATCCTCTCTAAACCTGTGTCAGAGTTGCCTTAATTTATGACTGCAGCAGTCACCACACTGGATAGAAATTTGGGCCTCTTTCCTGTGTCAAAAGTTCTATAAGGCTATGACTGCAACAGTGACCCCACTTGAACATCTATACTTATGGTACGTTACCTGCAAAATTGTGCTAGCCTACATTATAGGTTCATAGATTAGTACTAGGCTAACTGCCCTTGTGGGCCATTTTAAGCCTAGCCAATTACCCCATGTGACAATCAAACCCTGCACCTTGCATGTGTATGCATTAAACATTATGACAACCTCCCACCCATCAGAATGTACACATTGTATTTCACCGATGCTCTGTCTGTACTGTATACTTTAGTTTTATTTCTGTACTTTCCCTTGGCTGAAACTGAAGTTGTCCATTTGTGATCAGTGCACTACCCTGATTAACACATTCAATTCAAATAAAACATAATTAAAATGCATAACTTTTACATGGATTTTATTGGCCTGCTTTGGTATCTCTCTACGCCCAGCTGCTCAGCACTGAAGAAACAAACCACTCCTTCCCACTGCTTGAAATGGCCATTCTTGAAATGGTTGTTGCACAGACAAATGCAAAAGATATAACTTTAAGGCATGTTTGCAGGATGGTTTTAGCTTATGCACCTCCAATCATGTGGGGAATTTGCCCCAACTCTGATCTCAAAATAATTCCACTAACTCATAGAAAAGGCAGTCAATGTATTTGCCTTTCCTCTGAGCTGGCGAGACTTTGGAAGTAGTATGTTTAAAAATCAGGGATGGGAAAAGCCCCATGCAAAAAGCAAGTCTTGTAGTAAACCAGCTCACTATACATGTAAAAATGATAGGGGTGGCTAATGCCTTTGCCAGTATCTGAAACCCTAAAAGAGACAGGTGCAGACCATCTCTGGTAAAGCAACATGGCCTGTCCGCCATGTCTTCCCAGGCTGACTGATATTGAATCCCCTTCAAGTGACACCAGAAGCTAAGCCAGTTGTTAAAGTCTATCATTTTTTGTTTGTAGTGTAGCATCATCATTGGAGAAGGTAGAATGTTGTCACACATAATCTAAGAGCTCAGTCATGTCTCTCTTCACATAACCCAGTGAAGTACTTCTCAAGTCATTCACCCCCACATGGAGTTTGATGGAGTCATACTGTTATTTGTGGATGAGTGACATGAGTGGTTAAGTGATTTGATAGATCCTGGCACCTGACAGGCAGCTAACCGTAACCCACTCCTTATCCAACCTGGTGAGGGGAACATCCATGTGTCTCACAATGGAGTCACCTGTGACGAGTACATTAAATTTTGTGGTGTTACGCCTTATGGGCTTATTTGTTGAGACACTGGTGTATATGTCATTGTGTTGTGGATGTTTTTTGCATTGTTATGTGTGCAAGTGGCTTCCGTTTCGGAGGCCTCTGATCTTTTGGTAAGTTACTATTGAGTACCTCAGTATATGAGAGTTTGTGTCATGTCTTTAGTGTGTGCAGTGAGTGTGTGCTAATGACCTGTTTTGCATTTGATTTGTCCTTATGTGAGAGTCTTTCCTCCCATTTCATAGTGTAACTACATCTCTCACATAAAGTGTTTGTTTCAGGATTAAGTGGTTGTCAGTGTACATGAGAGAATTGCTACATTGCCTTAAGATGCCCATGTCTATCAGGCTGGCCAGAGAGATGATGAGAAACTGCCTGTCCATGATAGTAGGCTCTTACTGTAGTTTTTGTTTGGGAAGGGAATGGGTTCATTTAACAGGACTGTACTGGTAGTGCCGAGACTACAAGTGGGACCTATGTCTTTGTGAAGGCTAAGGTTGATCAATAAGGCAATGCTGCTCAATTTGCAAATGATTTGCTCCTAGAGCAGCAGAAAATCTTGGAAGGGTTTCTCACTGACAAGTGTTTAGGGAAAACTGAGCTTCTGGGCTTTTTGTGTCTATACTGGGCACTGCTAACCACCACTGCATGAAGAGCAGCACCATGCAAACACGAGGCTTAAATATAAGCAAAGAGAAACAAGTTTTAAGGTATCTATTAGGAAAGCACACAATAAACCTTCCACCAGCAATCCTAAACTCGAACAGGTTGGAGTAACACAAGGGTGCAGAAAAACACTTTCTTATTGTAGAATAGCTGGTTTGAAGCCCCAAGTGTTAACAAGACCTCACAAGCTACCTAAATTAGCCCTACAACTAACAGATATAATGTAAAATAGTGCAATTAACTACTTAAAGCAGCAGTAAACAGTACAGTTTTTGAAACTACTTAAGTACAGTTACAATACATAAGATAAGCGCAAGCTAGTACTTGAAGCCCTTTTGTGTGTTCCTCAGCTCAGATAGACCAGGTAAACACCAAATGCCACTAGATGAATAATCCCTGTCCTCCTAATGTAAAAGTACAGAAAAGGAGTGTCTGGAGTGAAATGCTACCACAAACAAATTTAAAGATACAGATAAAGCAGTGTACTTTAAACAACTTATAAAAGTGTAATTATTTAACTCATTCATTCCAATGGAGGTTAGGAAGTTTACACTGCAACTTCCAATGGGTGGAGCCTAAACCTTTTGACAGAATTAAATTATGTCCCACATTTTAGGACAGTGCAGTGGTGCAGCGGTAGTGTTGTCGCCTCACAACAAGAGGTTCTCCAGTTCGATTCTCTGCTGGGGTGCATTCTATACGGAGTCTGCATATCTCTCTCTGCGTTCGTGTGGGTTTCCTCCGGGTGCTCCGGTTTCCTCCCACTTTTCAAAGACATGTATCTGGAGCATTTCTCCACGGGCCACTGCTGAAAATTGGCTCTGTTCTAAGTCAGACTTTCCCAGTAAACAAATGTTAAATAAATAAATACATTTCCAACAAATGTTCATATTTCTGGAACCATAGGGGTTATGAAAGAAGTATAAATGGCAAGCCCTTCAGCACAAGCTATCTTTAGAGTGGTAGCATTCTTTATATTATAGGTCTTAAACTGAATTTTATAAGTCACAGTAAACACAGTAACTATTATGTTTGTAATATTTTGTAAACAACTTACAATATCTCAGCAACCAAAGTTACGCACATACTGCCAGCATCATTTTATTCATCAGAGCTGTCACGTAAGGCTAAGGAGTTTTGTCTGTGTTACTTGGTTAATAGCATGTGCTCCCATTTTATTTATTTACTTAATTTTGACATTTTCCATCCTAGATCTCTTGCAGTGTTGACCTCCCATTTAACTGTCTTGTTCCTAAGTTTTGCGGTCACTTTTTTGCAGAGGAAAAAGCCATTTAGGTTACAGAAATAGGGTCACTAGTATGCAGCAAGGGTCAGAAAGCTAGACACATCATCATTCTGCCCATAGGAAGGGTTTATATTGTGTGCCTCACAACTCTTGGGCCTGTGTGTGTAATAACTTCCGCAAACTCTCACTAAATGTCATTGCATGTGAATATTGGAAAACCTGTTTGAGCTTGCATTGTTGACTAAGCTTACAAGTGCTACTTTCCTTGGTTTCTTCCCTCCCCCAAGAGAAAAGAGCTCGCCTTTGGTAGTTATCTCCCCTGACTGATGGTTCTTAGAATGCTAGCTGAACCCAAATTACAGGTGTCAGAAGACAGAATTTCAGCATTTGTAAATTGTACATGTGTATGGCACTCATCACAGAGGGTATAATTTCTCACATTTCTCTTCAATTAATTTTTATGGAGGGTACTTTAGCTTTTGCTGTTATGTCTTCATTTCTTCAGATGTGGGGCAGACAGAGAAACGAGGACATAAGAACAGAAGCCAAAGTAGCTCCAGTTGCAGAAAAGGTCAAAGAGAACAGATTACAAGTGGTTCAGGCATGTGCAGAAAGCAATCTGTTGAAGAAGATTTGGAACAGATGGAAAGAAGGCAAGAGGAAATGAGGGCATCCAGCAAAGAGGTGGATGTATTGTCTGAGAGGAGGCATGTGTGTCAAAGAAGGTAGGATAGTGGTATTGAGTAGAGATGGTGACAATTGGCATGACACCCCAACCCAATAGACAGGGTGGCAAAGAAATAAAGAAACTACATGAGTATAGGGTGGGGAAAAAGTTCTGTTCTGTCACTATTTACAGATAAGGTCTATCTGTGTCCCATGAGGATGGCTGTAAAGATTTGTGCATGGAGATTGTGGCTACAGTTAAAGTTCTAGAACTTGTCACCCAGTGCTGGAGAGTTTCTGTAACATATGCTGATGTGGTGAGTGCACACAACTATATTATATATCTGCTGAGCACTATGTGGTTACCAAATACAGACATGTAATTGAAGGAATGAATATCTGTTTTAGTAAATGTCCGTCATTCTTGTACAACTGTAGTGTACAACATGTGGAAGAATGCACAGATGGACAGTAAAATACATAGATAATCCCATATTTTCATAATTAAAGTACTTAATGCTCTCACATTTTTTATAAGTCTGCTGTTTTATTTATCAAGTGTAAGTCTTGGAATATCTTGTGGGAAGTACTCCAACAGTATGGGGTCTCAGGGCTGCAGTTTTTACCACTTTGGTCCCTGTATTTTAGGAGTGTGATTTGTCTGCATTTTTGAAGTTAAGTTGAATGTGTTCAGGTTGGGCATAGGAGAGAGTCGGTGTTGTGTCTTGTCTCTCATCTTTTTTGCGATTTTCATGGACAGGATGTAGTGCAACCGCAGTCTAAAAATAATCCAGTTTGAGGATGTGGGGTTGGCATCTTTACTTCTAGATAATGATCTCCTCTTTGTCTTTAGTGATTTTAATCTCCAGCATGCACTGGAGCAGTCAGCTGCTGAATTTGGAGAGCTGGGATAAAAGTAATCACTTCCAATTCAGAGGTGATGACTGTGCCCCAAAAATTAGTACATTGTCCTCCACAGGTGAGCAGGTAAATCAGAAAGGAGGACTGGATATCTTGGAGTCATGGTCATCAGTAAAAGTAGAGAGGATCAGGAGATTGACCAGTAGATAAGTACAATGAGAGGGTAGTACAGCAGGTGTTGTGCTACAGTGTGCTGTCGAACTGAAAGAGTTTAGTCGTACAAGGTAGATGTTAGTGTTGGTGGGGGCATTCCTGATGTTGGTGGGGGCATTCCTGATGTCTTGGTCAGACTGACAGATGAAAGTAAGGATGCAGAAGCCAGCCACTGGCCAAAACCTACTTTCACAAAGTCCGTTCCTAACATGGCCACCAACACTTTATATGACATCTAGTCTCCCTCATCTCATGAGGGATTAAGCTTGTTTCTGTACATGGCTGGTGATCAGAGGAGCAGGAGATGTTTACTGAGGAAACCTGCACCACATGGTGTCATTACTCATCTTTGGTACTCATGAGAATCTGAAGTATAACAATGACCAGCCAGTTTTCAAGGAATGAGCATCTGAGACTTACAGTGAAGGCTCAGTGGTAGAGTTTTGTGCTCACAGAATCTACTCCTCTCATTTCACCCCAAGTTGAGATAGACTTACCATCAGAGTAAATGAGACTGGTTATAAGACCTTTCATTCCAGGTGAACCTGCATGCACACTTTGACATGTGGTGAGATCCATCTTCACAGCTTAAGGACTGCACCCTTAATGAGCTTAAAGTTAACACCCATGCAAGGCCTGTCACCACCTGTGGCATGTGCTGCTCAGATGCTGGAAGTCTATCGGCTAATATTCATTATTTGGTTAACATTTATCTCCCACAATGACTGAGTGCAAGCCACTTTTTCTGCAGCTAAAGATAGGTGAACTTCTTCCCCTTTCTCTCTCTACTCTGAATAGGGGATTTGGAAGATACTAAGTTATTTGCTTCTGGTAATGCAGTGAATAGTGAGCTCTCCCCTCTCTGGAGGTCTCCCCTGATGACAGTATCCCCTTTGGAGAAATACTAAGGATTAGGTGGTCCTGTATGATCTAGTCTGTACCTCCTCTGCTTTGGCCTAAGAAAGACTAAACCTATATTTGTGAACTAGTTCATCATTCTGTTGGGTCCTCTCCTAAACTATGCCATTTATTCAGACTGAAAATATTTGGATTCAGCTTCCTCTTATCCTAAGCAAATTAATATCTGCTAAGCCACAAGCAGAGTGGACTGATATTTTAACAAAAGCATCCCAGAGAAGGCTTCTGTGTGATTTCTTCAGTCCATGATAAGTCTTGGGGAACCATAGCACTTTTCAGCCTTACTGCTTGATAGGGGCTCCAAATTAGATAAAGGAGTGTTTTGCCACCTTTAGGCTTCAGTCCCTTAACTGTATTTCTTCTTTACAAATTTCAATTCTCTCTGGTGAACAGGGATATGGAGAAGCTGGCAGAACTAACAGATTCTGGGGTCAAGGAATCTCTGGAAATGGCTGACTTCATGGCTTCTACATTGGGCCTTCACATAGCCTGCTGTAATTCTGACCATGCCGATAATATCTGGCTAGAGCAGCAGCTTTAGGAATGTGTTTGCACTGGGTGACATGGCTTAAGATCTTCTTCTTAAGGATAAGATGATATATTCCATTCTGGATGCCAGCTTCTGGGCTTCAGCCTTCTTTGAAGACTTTCAAAAGATTAAATGCTTAGTGAACACTGCTGAGAGACTGGATGATGGCCTTCTAGCTTCCTCCTCTTTTTCTAGGTCAGCCCTGTTCCCTAAGAAGAAGAATTAGAAACATTGTCACAGAAACGAGGAGCATTCCCAAGCGTAATTTAATTTATTTACTTACAGTGAAACCCTTTTAGTGAAGAGGTGGGGAGAAGGGTTCCACATTACAGAACTTTCTACAAAACTTCTGCATGAGTTTAACATATTTTAACCAAGTACAGATTTGTAGGACATTCAGTACAAGTATGTGGGTAATATATATGTATATATCTGCGCACCCACACACACACACACACATATAGTGTGTGTGTGTGTGTGTGTGTGTGTAAACAAAATACCACTCCCAACTGAATACTACTTCAGTTTAATGAATGGGGAAGTGCATACTCCACAATATAGAAACCTGACTTCCCTCCATAAAAACTGAGCTTCTTCAGTGCTTAAGTAATTGTAAAGCATTCAGATTTTAAGGCCCCTTTGGGTGGAAAGATATAAAACAATGTTGTAAAAACTTGTTTTAACTTCATTTTATCGTAGCAGTCAGTGGATCTTGGCAATCATCTCCATACACATGCACAAGCACACACACACATATATATATATATATATATATATATATATATATATATATATATATATATATATATATATATATATATATATATATATACACACACACACATGCGCGCATATATCGTGTGTGTGTGTGTGTGTGTGTATATATATGTGTGTGTATATATATATATATATATATATATATATATATATATATATTTCTGTACACACACACACCCACAAAAAATAATCAAATAATAATAGATACAGAATACGAAAGAGCGATTTTGACATCAAGTGATCAAATAGGAACATTACAATGCAAATAAATACAACCTCCATCATTCTGTCATATATTATAACAACTTATTTATTTTGTATCATTTCATTTAATCCAGCAGTATATATAGCCCCTAATGTAATAATCCATCTTTTTTTTTTCTTTAGTATGTAAAATATGTAATTTAATACTCTTATTTAGTGAACAAGAAGAATTTACCTTATCACTACCTTTAAAACTAAGTTCTGCTCCTTTGTGTTCAAATCAATGTCAAACTAGAGCACTTTTCTGTTTAGAAGCCATCAGTTCACTTAAGTGAA
The DNA here is from genome assembly GCF_019279795.1 of Protopterus annectens. Taxonomy (NCBI): domain Eukaryota; kingdom Metazoa; phylum Chordata; order Ceratodontiformes; family Protopteridae; genus Protopterus; species Protopterus annectens. Next base: position 1,242,586,522 of record NC_056726.1, read on the forward strand.
GTGAAAGACATTCTATAAATTGACCTGACATTTCTCTGACATAAAAAGCATCAGATTTGCTTGTACCTAACTATCCATTCTGTAACACGTGTAGTAAATTTACAAATCTCAAAATACCTTATGAGTACTGATAAATGACAAGGTTTTAATTTTTGTTATATATTTACAAAATACACAATTTCTACATGGGAAGCATCCCACTGATTATCTCCCCAAATGTCTGTGTCTGGACATGTGGATTTTTATATTGGGGAAAATGCCCCCAATAGTTTTTGAGTAGCAGTATATATTTTTTCAGGGACAACAAAACTAAAAAAAATTATCAGAAGTTAAAATAAACCAAAACCGGTCTATTGCTCCCTTGATTTTAGGTATATTACTTCCATAAGTAATAACAAAGCATATTGTAGTATTATCTTCCCTGGACCATTTCTGATTGGAGTCTGTCATATGTATTACCCAACTGTTTTTGCCATTCAAATTGATACTGAGGGTATTTTTAGAGCCAGGGGTTGGACTAGTTACAGTGTCCACTCACGAATGAAAAACTCCAAATAACACCACAAACTCGGTAGTTCGGTTTCAATAAAGGCTGTCTTCCAGAATCCAGAACTACGTTACAGTGTTTATGCAACACTAGCTTACTGTACAGAAGGGTAGCATCAACTAAACAGCTGATCAACAAGTGTATGAGAGCACACATTCCCAGGGTTGGGAAGAATGTCCGTACCCCATGTTTCTGCAATCTCAGAATTAGTATATATGAAGTAGCAGGTGGTGCGGGGGGCTTGCTCCCTGCAAATCATGATGCTTTGATTTTTTTTTAAATTGTAAATTTTACATGCACTAATGCTGCTTCTCACTGCATATGTACTGGTGTGTGGATGTCTTGGTTTGCGAAGCTTTGAAGTCGATGTATTGCCATTCGACATTGGGTGTATTTGATAATAAGTAGGCCTTCCACTTCGGATCCATCAGTGTCTGTGCCTGTGGAGTTTAAACTACAGAGCCAGTCCCCTGAATTGGAACTAGAATCTCCAACGCTCAGATCACCGTTGTTTCAGCCCTCCAAGTGTCCAGCCCCCTCCGCTAGATCTTCCAGGAGCCTGTCCTACGACGACATGGATCTTGTCTGCAGAGACTGTTAATGTTACCAGCACTCGCCAGACTGCTGTCGGATTCAACCCTGTCTAGTTCAGATCCAAACAAATCCTTCCCTTCTGTACCAATTCCTCCTCCGATCTGACTTTGTACCTCGGAGCCACAGTGTCTAGAGCTGATCTTGGTGGAACCATTGGAACAGAGACCTATCACAGAATCTTCAGTTCTGAATATTGCTCCAACGTCCTCGGTTCCATCGGAGCTCTTGGAGTTTAGGGGCTGACTCTTTCCAGCTTGGTCTGAGGAGGGGAGTCAGATCGGACAGTTGTCTGATCTGAACTTACCTCTGACATCGGCTTGGGTGAGTTTGATTCCTACCTCAGCCTCTGAGTCAACCTTCTTGGTTCTGGGGATTCCTTCTGGTTGTTTGGAGCAGGGAGTTTTCTCGGATCAGGGCAGGGAGCCTTTGAGGTGATGAGTACTGTCTCCACGGACAGGTCCACTCCCAGGTCTGGACATTCTTCCCCCAAAGGCACCAGTGTCTGTCTCTACCCCACAGCGTCCACAGGGGCATGGAAATCCTATGCCTCAGGATGCCCATTGGGTGGCCCCCTGTTTTCTGAAACCTCTCCAGAATACTCCTCTGAAGAGGTCCCTCAGAAGAGGATATGTAAGAGAAAGCATTTAGACTCCCCAGAGGAGTCCATGACATCTGATACAGACCTTAGTGATTCTGAAGGCTCCCACGGTTGCCTTCTGAGGATGTCTCTTTTGCAGACATCTTAGAAATACTAAAACAGAGAGGCAGCTGGATGTCCATCAACTCTTTGGAAGTATACCTTCCTCCATGAGGGAGTCTCCGCCTTTCGACGAACTAATGGATTTAGTTTTGTGAAAGGCATGGGAGTTTCCAGATTCAGTGGAACCTGTTCCTCAGAGACCATATAAGTTCATCACCTCACCAGCAGACAAAAACTTCCTAACTAAAGGGATCCCAGTAGATGCTGTGGTGGTGGTGGTAGCTACAAAGAAAAGAACTCTCAGAGATGTCCTCCTCTGTCCATCTGCTGAGCAAGGAGTCTCGTACGATGGACAGATATGGAAAGCGCGTTTTTTCTTCAGCGACTTTTGCACTTAGATTGCTGAATTACCTGACTCACTTTACTAGACTTCAGAGGGATCTCCTGAAGGAGCTAGGAGATTTCCTCCAAGGTTCATAGCTGAAGGCATGTCAGAGAAGGTTTCCTCTCAGCTGTCCAATTCATTGGTCAATTCCTCCATGAGACTGCAGCGGATGGAGCAAGTAGAGCAGCGGGTTCAGGAATTTCCCTAAGGAGACTTTCCTGGATGAGCTTGTGTGACTTTGTGGAGCACTTTAAATCTTCCTTTGTGAACGCCCCATTTGATGGCTCATCTTTGTTTCGGGCAAAAGTCAAAGACACACTAACCAGCTGTGAACAAGAAGGAAAGACCCTCTCTGCCATAGGAGTCAGTTTTTCTCTACCTACCAGACCTTATCCCAAAGGTCAAAAAGGAGGGAAAGTGTGGTTTTGAAAATCCCAGAGAGCTTTCCAGGAGACACGTGGTGATTCTTCCCCCAGGAGCAGAGAGGGAAGTGGTAATGAAAGATGCCAACCATGTGGCAGAGGGGGTCCACAAAATCAGGGCAACTGGGAATCCTTCCTTGGTAAGCCCTTTCCGAGCTCCTGAAGGGAGGCCCGTCTGTCTGTCCCTGGAGGCAGTTGGGGGCAGCTTCTCTTTGTACCCAGAAGCCTGGTTAACAATAACAAAAGACAAGTTGGTACAAAACATCATATCCAGAGCTTACTTCATACCCTTTTCCTTCCCCAGTCCAAACATAAAAAACATCCCAGACATTCCACCCAGTCAAAGAGAATGAGCCAGTCTAGAAATACAAAAGTTGCTAGACAGACGTCATCCAGAAAGTCCCCGCAGACCAAATAGGATCCAGAACTTACTCAAGATTCTTTTTAGTTCCAAAGAAAACAGGGGACTGGAGACCCATTTTGGATCTTCGTAAGTTAAACAAATCAGTAAGAAACTCCAAGATGTCCTTCAAGGATGCATCTGCAGTCATCACATATGGGTTGTCCTGCCTCAGGCAGCCCTTCGGTCGGCCGGATTCCAAAGTCTGGGTCCGGCGTCGGCTGTTGTCGCCCTTTCCCCGACGTCACAGCGCCTGGGGTATAAAAGCGTCAGCCGACGCCATCTTCCTCAGTCTTTCTTGCCGCGTGGTACCCGAAGCAGAAGCAATTCGCAAGTGCCGGTTGGCCAGCTCCTGTAAATTCACTATCCGAAGACTTCAAAAGCTAAGTACCCCGTTGGGGACACTTTCTTGCCTCAGCCGATGTCAGAAAAAGTTAATAATTGTTTAACTTGTGGTAAACAAATACCTCATAAGGATTTCCACTCTTATTGTCTTCCCTGCTTAGGCCCAGACCACGACGTCTCGGCCTGTTCAGCCTGCGCTTCCTTCAGCCTGCGCTTCCTTCAACCGACGCACTCTTAGATGTCGGTTGGAATTCGCAGAAGAGTTTTTTGGGGATAGTTTTGCTTACAAAATGCCGTCGGAAACCCCGACATCACATTTAATTAAGAAACGGAAAGACAAGGACTGACACACACGGGCTGCGGTTTCGGCTGAAACAGCGGCTAGGCCTACCGTGAGTGTCTCGGTCTCGGCTGATACCGAGTCCTTGGAACTTCCGAACCCTGAAATAATACAACCGACAGCCTCGGCCCCGGAGGCTCCTCCCGAGTCGGTTACAGAATTGCCTTCCGAAACTGGTGTATTGGAATCTTCCGACACCATACCTTTAGACAAAGCTACACCAGCACGTGGTGCAGCCAGGCCTCCTGCATCCATGTCTATTAAGGCCTTCACCAGGGCTAAAGCTGCAAAACACACTAAAGCCATTCCTCCCAGAGTTATTCCTCAGGGACCTTCTTCTAGTTCACAGATCCAAACTTTAGCAGAGGACCTTATCTCCTTAATTAGGGGCTCTCAGCCTCATCTGGACAGGGGCTCCCAACCCCCTCTAGACAAAAGGCCCAGGATGGATCCTCCTGATCCCCTTTCCTCAGAGGAGGCCTCTTTTGGCTCTGATCACTCTGACTACCAGGAGGAGGCTTATTCGGCCTACGAGGATTCAGATGCAGAGGAATCTATTCCCTCGGCCTCCCCTCCTGAAGAGCTTTCCTTTGGGGAGACCCTTCACACTATGAGAGAGCATTTCAAATGGCAGGGCCAGGAATATTCTGACTCCAGGAAAAGACTAAGAACTTTTCTTCATTTACCTCAGCATAGACCTCTGGCTATTCCTCCTGTTTTAAATGTGATTGATGATGTATATTCTGACTCTAGTATGACCCCTGACACTCTGCCTCGGCCCCTGTTAAGCCTGATAGGTATTACAGGGTCCCGGACACACATAATTTTCTTTATAAGGCACACTCTGCTGACACTGAAACTATTTCACAGGGCCCTAAAGGGGTTGCAGCTGTTACTACTAAGAACCCACTCCCCTCTGCAAAGGAGTCCAGGGCATTAGCGAGATGGGGTAAAAAAGTGTACACTTCTGCCACTCTTGCTATGAGGGCATTAAATTGTCAATTTCACATGATACAGTATCAAGAGTATTTGTTAGAAGAAATGCATAAGAAATTGTCTTCTTCTGAACCCCTTGACCGTAAATCCCTTCAGGATCTGGTACATAACTCCCAGCAGGTTAGCAACCACTTTTTGCAGTGTGGTTATGATGCATTGGAAGCTTCATGTAGGTCAGCAATGACAGGTGTTGTCATACGCAGGCATGCTTGGCTGAAGGAACAATCTCTGCCAGAACATGTTAAAACTAAGCTTTTGGATGCTCCACTGGAAAAGCAAAAGTTTTTTGGTTCCACTGCTCAAGACGTCCTAAAGAAATTTGAGGAAAAGGCAAAATCTGTACAAACAGTTAAGGATTTTCTTCAAGTCCGACCGCCTAGATTCAGCAGAAATTGGCCTTCCAAGAATTGGTCCTTTCCGGACACAGAAAGATTTCAAAGGGGCAGGAACAGGCGTGCCAGAGGTAGAGGGCAAGCTAGGGGCTCCTACAGTGGCCGTCAATGGCAACCTCCAATCCAGACAGGCAGTTCAGGACCTGCAACTGCTGCACAAGGACAAACTCAATGACTTTGCTTTGACTGCGCCAACCAGGGCTCAATTAGAAGCACGTTTGGGCGGAAAGCTTTCTTTATTCTCAAGAAATTGGCACAACATTACAAGAGACAAATGGACACTCCAAATAATAGACAACGGATACAGGTTCCATTTCCACACATTGCCAAAAAGAAAAGGCATGCCAGGTCTGCCACCAAATCAAAGGGCAGAGGCTTTGAAACAAATCTCAAACTTACTACAAATGAAAGCCATAGAAAAACTTCCTATTTCAGAACAAGGCCAAGGATTTTACTCCAGGCTATTCCTTGTTCCAAGAAAAGAGCATCAATGGAGACCAATTCTCGACTTGTCCGTATAAAATTCAAAATGCTGACTCTACAGCAGCTCCTTCCCATGCTGGGCAAGGGGACCTGGCTGGTTACTCTAGACCTCAAGGAGGCATACCTGCATGTCCCTGTCGGACAAAGTTGCAGAAGATACCTCAGATTTCTTGCAGGGTCAGAGCATTATCAATTCTCAGCATTGCCCTTTGGCTTATCTACTGTGCCCAGAGTATTCACGAAATGCCTGGCATCAGTAATAGCACACTGCAGACTCCAGGGGATTCAAATCTACCCATATCTGGACGACTGCCTTATACAAGCGGACAGCCAACAAACTTTGATAAAGGACTTAAATTATGCCATCAATCTTCTACAGGCCTTGGGATATACAGTCAACATGCACAAATCAAGACTTGTTCCATCCCAAAGAATAACCTTTCTGGGTGCGGATCTAGATACAACCACCCAAATGGCTTATCTCACAGAAGAAAAACAAAGTCAACTACCGGATTACTTCAAGGATCTGACAAGACATACCCAGCTGACTGCAAGGAAAATCCTGCAGGCCCTGGGTTACATGGCATCCTGTATTCTTTTGATTCCACAAGCAAGGCTACATATGAGGAAGCTACAGTGGTACCTAAGGAGTTTATGGACTCAGCACAGTCACAGTTTGGAAACTTTAATCCCACTCATTCCATGTCTTCACAAGGAATTTCTGTGGTGTGCTCAGGCCAGCCAGTCCAACAGAGGGTTGCCCTTCACAAAGCCAAAACCCTCCCAGACTATTACAACAGATGCTTCAGACCTAGGTTGGGGAGCACACCTGGAGGGCAGAGGTATTCAAGGACAGTGGTCATGAAAGGAGCTACGCATGCACATAAATCAAAAAGAAATGCTAGCAGTGATACATGCAATCGAGGCCTTCAAACTCTTTCTGCACCAAGGCCATCTACTAATAAGGACAGACAACACCACAGTTATGTGGTACATAAACAAGCAAGGAGGTACCCATTCGTACCCTCTCTGCAGACTGGCAATGAATCTATGGGATCTTTCCTTGAAACTCAATATACAGCTACAAGCTCAGTTTGTGCCAGGGAAGGACAATACACTGGCGGACAGCTTAAGCAGAAATATCATGGATGCACACGAATGGATGCTGCACCCAGACATTTTTCAACAGATAACACAATCTTGGGGGAGCCCGGACATAGATCTATTTGCATCCCCCCACAATCATCAACTGAAGAAATTCTGCTCAAGGACATACCACCCACAAGCGTGGAAGGTGGACACCCTCTCTTTCAGCTGGAGAAATCTGACAGTGTATGCATTTCCCCCTATTCCATTAATGACCAAGGTGTTAGTGAAGATCAGGGTAGAGCAGCCAAAAGTGATTCTGATAGCTCCGGACTGGCCAAGACAGCACTGGTACCCACTGCTAAGGAGCATGTCACGCATTTAATCCATGGCCCCTACCTCTATGGCCACTTCTACTGACACAGCACAGATACAAAACTCTACATTCCAACCTGAAAACATTGCAACTAACAGCGTGGAGAATACCTTTACTCATCCTCAGGATAAGCTATCCCAGAGAGTGAAGAATATTATTATGGAAGCTCGCCGCCCTTCCACAAGGAAGGCATATTCAGCAAAATGGAAAAGATTTCTCATCTGGAACACCACAAAGGGCCTAGATGCAACAATGATGAACATGGCACATATCCTGGAATATTTGGCAGAAATGTTCCACAATGGGCTGTCTTACTCTTCTATTAAGATTCATGCTTCAGCAATTTCAGCAGAGTACAATACTGATCCACCTGTCTTTTCTCATCCTCTCCTAAGACAGTTTCTAAGAGGAATTAAAAACATCAGACCTCCTAGGAAACCACCTCTACCTGCTTTGGGACCTTAACTACGTGTTGGAAAAACTAACACTGCCTCCATTTGAACCAGCAGCATCTGCAGATCTACAGTACCTTTCATGGAAGACTGCTTTCCTTCTGGCAATAACCTCAGCAAGAAGGGTTTCGGAATTGCAGGCCCTGATGGCAGTTCAGCCATTTATTATTTTTCACCAGGACAGAGTTTCATTAAGAACTAATCCTACTTTTATGCCAAAGGTGGTATCCAGGGTTTCATTGAATCAAGCCATTCGCTTGCCTACCTTCTTCCCAAATCCACAAAACAAAGGGGAGAAACTACTGCACACCCTGGACATTCACAGACAGTTGCACTACTACTTGGACAGAACTAAAGGTTTCAGAAAAACTGACCAGCTGCTGGTAGCATATGCTGCTGGTACTCAAGGAAAAGCAATTTCCAAACAGACAATTTCAAAATGGATAGGAAATTGCATCCGTTTTTGTTACTCATTTCATGGAAAGACTGTACCAGCTAACATTAGACCTCATTCTACAAGAGCCACAGCCACCTCCACAGCCTTCTTAAGAGGAGTGGCTACAAAAGACATTTTAGAAGCTGCCACATGGAGCTCCGTGCATACATTTGCCAAGCATTACAATTTACCTTTATATTCCAGATCCAGAGCAGGCTTTGCTACGGCTGTCCTGCAGGGTATCTTAGCTACACCATCCTTTTCCTAGTACCTCCACCCCCAGATTGGCTATGGTATTCTACCCATATGTGATGACTGCAGATGCATCCTTGAAGGACATAGTACAGTTTTGTACCTACCATAAATGTAGATGTCCGATAGGTATGCATCTGCAGTCAGGTTTACCCTCCCTCCTTCCCCTCTGTGGTTTTCCTAGGGTGCTTACCTCTCTATTAGCTAGCTGGGGAGATCTATTATGGTGTATTTGTTTTTATATATATTTATATATAGATATATATTTTTGCAAATGTTTGGATTTTTTATTGCATTTTTCCAAATTTAGCCTTCCTAGAGGGCACCTGGCATCTGGGGCAAGAAAAACTGAGGAAGATGGCGTCGGCTGACACTTTTATACCCCAGGCGCTGTGGCGTCGGGGAAAGGGCGACATCAGCCGACGCCGGACCCAGACTTAGGAATCCAGCCAACCGAAGGGCTGCCTGAGGCAGGACAACCCATATGTGATGACTGCAGATGCATACCTATCGGACATCTACATTTATGGTGCAAAACTGTACTTTCCAGATAATAACACTGCAGTCAGTACTCTCATCTCTGGGGAATGACGATTGGATGTGCTCTATAGACCTCCAGGATGCCTACTACCACATAAAAATGGACAGGTGATCCAGGAGACATCTGTGCTTTCGGCTGGGAGCCATTCACTACCAGTTTTGAGCTCTGCCCTTTGGCCTCACTTCAGCCCCCAGAGTGTTCACCAAGTGTATGGCAGTAGTCACGGCACACTTGAGACTATAAGGATTCAGAGTGTTTCCATACCTAGATGACTAGCTCCTAACCGACACCACTGAGCATCTACTACAAAAAGCAAAAGACACCACCTTGTATCTCTGCTCTCACCTAGGGATCACAATAAACTACGAAAAATCTGCCTTGCTGCCATTTCAGCGTACTGTTTTTATAGGAGCAGAATTGGATACAATGATGATGGCCAAACTTCCCCCATGAAAGCGTTCAAGTTCTACAACGTCAGGTCCTAAACTTTCTTTCCAGGAAAAAAGCACAAGCAACGACAGTTTTGAAACTCTTGGGAACCATGGCAGCAGCAATAATCCTGATCCCATTAGCATGTCTGCACATGAGAATTCTCCAGTGGCTACTGTTCACTCAGTGGTCCATGCAAGAACTACCCATGTCCCACCAAATATTGATAATGGAATCTTGCAAGAAAGACCTTAGTTAGTGGCTTTACTCCACTCATGTGACGTTAGATCGACCCTTTGTACTTCCCCAGCCATTAGCCACAGTGACCACAGATGCTTCTCAGATGGGGGGGGGGCATTAATTGGAAAAGACAGTCCAAGGCACTTGACAGGATCACGAGGCCCATTTGCACATCACTGTCCTAGAGATGAGAGCGCCGCTTTTAATGTTGCAAGCATTCCAGGACCATCTTCTGCTGGGAACTGTTGCAGTACAGATAGACAACATGTCAGTTGTGTGATATATAAACAAAGGAGGAACCAGATCTTACCTCCTTTGTTGGGAGGCCCTGAGCGTATGGCCGTGGGCGACCTCCTCCCAGCACATTCTGGTGGCAACGCACATCCCTGGGAGATCCAACGTGATGGCAGACAAAACTCAGCAGAGTGATTCAAATGCTTCACGAGTGGTCCCTAAAACAAGAAGTGGCGGAAAAGATTTTCCGCAAATGGGGCCAGCCTTGCTGCAACCTTTTTGCCACGTCCATGAATGCCAAATGCAGCAGCTACTTTGCCCTGATCCCCTGTCTGGGGTAGTCATGGTGGGATGAACTTGTACACAATTGGCCCTCGAGTCTCCTCTAAGCCTTCCCTCCTTTTCTGTTGATACACAAAATTCTAGAGAAAGCCAGATGTTCTTCGTGTTTCACTGTTGCAGTCATTACATTTGGGTTATCTGCCTGCAGGTAGCCCTCAGTCGGCCTGAATACCAGAGTCTTGGGATTTCTGCATCGGATGCTGTCGCTTCTTCCATAACGTCAGGTTGTCAGGGGTATAAAACATGCAGCCGATGCCATTACATCAGTCTTTCTTGCCGTGCGGTGCCCAAAGTAGAAGCAGTTTGCAAGTGCTGGTCGGGCCGCCTGCTGAAATTTTCATTTTTCAAGTTTTAGACCTGAAGTCTTCTAAAAGGTAAGTACCCCGTTGGGGATCCTTTTTTCTTGCTTTAACCAATGTCAGAAAAAAATAATAATTGTCTTGGCTGTGGAAAGCAAATACCTCACAGAGATTTTCATTCTTACTGTGTCACCTGTGTAGGCCCAGACCATGACGTCCTTCGCTGCCGGTTTTGTGCCTTGTTCAGTGCCCGAGCTATTCATCGCCGGGCAATTTTTGTAGCTACATTCTTTTGCTCTCGATCTCCGTACTCCAAAATGGCTTCAATAAGCCATCCAACTACCGATCTTCTGAAAAAATGCAAGGATAAAGACAGAGACAGACCACATAGGTCCAAAACTGCCAACGATGCTACCATTAAGCTAACCACCAGTCCACCGGTACTCAGTGAGGCGCTTTCTCAGCCCCTGATACCCACTTCTACAGATTTGCAGGCCTCTACTGAGACCCATTTGGAGTCCGGTATGTTGCAAGATGCTACTTCGAATATGGACCCTGCGGATGTCTCTACCTTGGATGGGTCCGGAGTCGCTGTGCAGCACCGGCTTCTGAGGGTATATTCAGACCTTCCGATTTACATATTAAACCGACGACTTCATTTCAAACCAAAAATACCGAATTTCTCAGGCCTCGAGTTCGCCCTACACCTATGAAACTGATGACCAAAGCGAATTCTCAGGCCCACATGCCACAAAAACAAATGCTTAGAATGGCTGAAGACCTTATTATCTTAATTAGGGGAAGTCGGCCTACCCCTCAAAGAGACCAAGAACTGATTTTCCTACTGATTCTTCTGATCAGGAATCTGACAACTCTGATCCTTCTGACTACCAGGACATACCCTTATCTACCTATGAGGATTCTGATGCAGAGAATTCCATTCCCTCTGCTTCCTCTCCAGAAGGTTTTCCTTTTGGTGCAACCCTGCATACCCTTAGAGATCATTTCTGCTGGGAGAGCCAGGACTACTCTGTCCAAAAAGAGACTTGGGGAATTTTTAAACTTGCCTCAGCACAGGCCTCTAGCTATTCCTCCTGTTCTGGAAATTGTAGATGATGTCTTCTTGGAATCCAGCCTTACTCCTGATACTTTTCCTCCAGTACCCAGGAAACCGGACAGGTACTATAGAGTACTTGACTCTCACAAATTCCATTTTAAGAATCTTATTGTGGATCCAGAGACCATTTCCCAGGGACCTAAAGGCATTAAGGCTACAACTGCCAAAAAGTCCTACCCCTTCAAACAGGGATTCTAGGGCTTTAGACAGATGGGGTAAGAAGGTATACACCTCTGCTACTCTTGCCATTAGAGCCTTAAATTGCCAGTTTCATATGTTAAAGTATTAGCAGCATATTATGGAGCTAATTAAACAGAAAATTATGTTGATTCCTGACTGTGCAGAACACAAAGATTTACAAGAGTTCATGCATTCTGCTAACCAAGTTGGTAAACATACTTTGCAGTGTGGGTTTGATGCCTTAGAAGCATCTTGCAGGGCTGCTGTCACTGGGTCTGTTCTTAGAAGGCATGCTTGGCTTAAGGAACATAACTTGCCAGATCATGTCAAAGCAAAATTACTGGATGCACCATTAAACCAAGAGCGTTTATTTGGTAATAAAGCAGAAGAAGTCCTCAAAAGAATGGAGGAGAAAGCTAAATCTATGCAAACTGTTAAAGATTTCTTACAAGTACAGCCATCTAGATTCAGTGGGCATTGGCCTTCAAAAAACTGGTCTTTTCCAGTCCCTTCCAAGCCCAGGGGCAGCAGACCACCAAGACTTCAGTCTCAGGCTATGCATTGATCAAAGCAATGGAGTGCTCCCACGTCCAAAACGGGGAGTAGTAAGCCACCATCCTATGGTAAAATGGCACAATGACTTATCCTTACCTCTTCCAAGCCTTGCCCAAGTACTTGCACCTTTAGGAGGGAAACTTGCCCTGCATGCCAAAAACTGGGAATACACTACCCAAGACAGATGGATCTTAAACGTTTTTCCAGGGATACAGATTCCACTTCCACTCATTCCCAACCCTAAGTGGATGGCCAGACCTCCCCCCAAACCAGTGGGCAGAGGCCAAAAAGCAAGTACTTTCTCTTCTCAGTATCAAGGCTATTCAACCTGTCCCAGCAGAACAAAGGGGACAAGGTTGTTATTCCAGACCGTTTCTGGTTCTCAGAAAAGAAAACTCTTGGCGTCCTATCTTGGATCTGTCTATTCTCAACACCTTTCTGGTGGTTCCAAAATTCAAAATGCTTACTCTCAGCCAAGGACTCCTGGCTAACAACCCTAGACTTAAATGAAGCCAGCAACCCTAGACTTAAATGAAGCCTATCTGCACATCTCCATAAGGGAATCTTGCAGGAAATTCCTATGCTTCAGAGCAGGCTCTATGCACTATCAGTTCTCTGCACTTCCCTTTGGCTTATCTACTGCACCCAGGGTATTCACAAAGTGCCTAGCTCCAGCCATTGCATATTGCAGGCAAAAAAGCATTCAGATTTACCCATACTTGGATGATTGCCTTATTCAGGCGGAGAGAATTCTAACTTCACTGGGGCACACCATCAACGAAAAGAAATCACAGCTGGTACTCAGCAAACAGATTGTATTCCTGGGAGCAAGCTTGAACACACCTTCCCAGATGGCATTCCTCACTCCAGAGAAACAAATTTATTTGACAAACTACTTCAATCTACTGGCCACCAAAACCCCGCTATCTGCAAGAAAAATACTGCAAGCCCTGGGGTTCATGGCCTGTTGCATTCTATTAATTCCATATGCAAGACTGCATATGAGGAAACTTCAATGGTACCTAAAAAGTCTTTGGTGTCAACATTCTCAGGACCTGGAAACAATTATTCCTATCATTCTTTGCTTAAGGACAGAATTCCTTTGGTGGGCAGAGGCCTGCAACCACAACAAGGGACACCCTTTCACTCTACCACCTGCCGCCTAAACCCTAACAGACGCATCAGACTATGCATGGGGGCTCACATGGCAGGGCAGTGCATTCAGGGCAAGTGGAACCCGAAGCAAATGTACCTGCACCTGCATATCAATCAAAAAGAAATGTTACCTGTACAGAGTGCTCTGACAGCTTTCAAAGGCCTTATTCTTCCAGGACAACTATTGGTAAAGACAGACAACACCACAGTTATGTGGTACATAAACAAGCAGGGGGGAACCCATTCCTACCTACTCTGCAGATTAGTCATGGCTCTGTGGAACACGGCTTTGAGCAGCCAAGTGCACCTGCAAGCTCAATTCCTGCCAGGTAAACTAAATTCACTGACAGATGATTTAAGCAGAAAACTCTTGGACTCACACAAGTGGAAACTGGAACCCAAAATATTCAAGCTTTTGAGGCACAGGTGAGGGACACCAGAGGTGGACCTTTTTGCTTCCCCTCAGAACTATCAATTGAGCAAATATTGCACCAGAACTCCCCACAGCCAAGCTTGGAAAGTGGATGCCCTGTCCTTCACCTGGGAAAACCTCTCGATCTATGCCTCTCCCTCTCCGCCCTCCTCTCGAAGGTTCTACTAAAGATCAAACAGGACAAGCCAAGAACTATCCTGATTGTACCAGACTGGCCACGCCAGCACTGGTACCCTCTTTTACGCAGCCTTACACTGCTGCCGCCAGGGCACCTGCCTCAAGACTCCTTCCCTGCTGTCCCAGCAGGTGGGCCAGATTCTGCACCCTCAGCTACAGATCCTGAACCTAGCAGCCTGGCTCATCCACTGAATTCTTTTTCAGCAACTCTCAGTAAGCAGGTGCTGGATGTCATTCTTGAGGCAAGGAGGCCTAGTACGAGAAAATTCTATTTGGAAAAGTGGAAAAGATACGGCTCCTTGAGCCAGTCTCAGGGAATGGACACAAATGTGCCCAACTTACCTATTATACTAGATTACTTAGCATAAGTGCTCCACAAAGGCCTATCCTGCTCTTCAATTAAGACCCATGCCTCTGCTATCTCAGCTCATTATAATACTGAGCCACCCCTTTCCTCTCATCCTCTGCTCAAACAGTTCCTGAGAGGAGCCATGAATTTAAGACCCCCCCCCCCCCAGGAGAGCTCTCACTCTTGCCTGGGACCTTAACTTTGTATTAGAAAAGCTCATGCTTCCGCTGTTTGAACCTGCTGCCACAGCTGAGTTAAAATTCCTCTCATGGAAAACAACTTTACTTCTAGCCATCACTTCAGCAAGAAGAGTGCCTGAATTGTAGGCCCTTACGGCCATGGAACCCTTCATTATCTTCCATGCGGACAGGGACTCCCTCAGGACTAGCCCATCATTTATGCCCAAGGTGTTATCTAGTGTGGCTTTAAACCAATCCATTCATTTGCCTACTTTTTTCCCTACTCCTCAGAATAAAAGGGAAAGGAGCCTGCACTCCCTGGATGTATACAGGCAGCTCAGGTTCTATCAGGACACGACTAAGCCTTTCAGAAAATCTGACCAGCTGCTAGTCAGCTTTGCTGTAGGGGAAGAGGGAAAGGCCATTTCAAAGCAAACTATTTCTAAATGGATAGCACAGCGTTTCCATTTCTGCTACAAGCACCATGGGAAATCTACCCCACAGGGGATCAGAACACATTCCACTAGGGCTACATCAACCTCTACAGCATTCCTCAGGGGAGTCCCTACCAGGGACATCCTGGAAGCTGTAACCTGGAGCTTTGTACACACTTTCACCAAGCATTACCACTTACCTATCTTTTCTAAATCCAGAGCTGGATTTGCCATAGCAGTCTTACAGGGCCTGATTGCCAGCTCTAATGCTTCTTAACTACCTCCACCCTTCCTTAGCTTTGGTAATCAACCCAAATGTGATGACTGCAACAGTGAAACACAAATAACATAGTACAGTTGTGTACACTTACCATAAATGTAGATGTATGACTGTATTCACTGTTGCAGTCCTGGTTACCCTCCCTCCAGCCCCCTGACTTATCTACCTGTCTTTGTTGTTTGGCATTTCATATAGCATGTGTATTTTCTTTTTGCTGGGGGTGTTCCATCCCATGTCATTGCTTCGTATGTTTGGGGGCACCTGACATCTGGGGCAAGAAAAACTGATGTAATGGTGTCGGCTGCATGTTTTACACCCCTGATGTCTTGGAAGAAGCGACCGCATCCAATGCAGAAATCCTAAGACTCTGGTATTCAGGCCGACTGAAGGCTACCTGCAGGCAGATAACCCAAATGTGATGACTACAACAGTGAATACAGTCGAACATCTACATTTATGGTAAGTGTACACAACTGTACTTTACTTGGGAAGGGACTTGATACTCAAGTAGCCATACTGGCCTTGTCGGATCTGGTTCCCCTTCATGTGGCCTCATCTACAGGAGGAGCCTTGGATTCTGGACCCAGTTCCAGACCTTCTGATCCATGCATCAGGAGCGCTCCATCCCCCTTCAAACCATCAAATTGATAGCTTGGCTGCTCCGTTTCCAGCCATAGCAAGGCCCCCTAACCTTTCTTCACCAGTAAAATGCATTTTAATTTCTTCTCATAAGGCTGCAATGAGAAAGATATATGGAATCCACACAAAACACCCAGTCCGGCACATTGGTCCCAATAAAAGCAAGGAAGTCACTCCAGTTGTTGTTAAAAATAAAATCCTTTAATATACACAACAAAAGCAAACTGCATATATAGAAGCAAATAGAAAAGATTCTCTCTCTGGGCCTCTCTTAACCACATTGACCTATTCTGTCCCAATAAGCTCCATTCTAGAATTCTTGGCAAAACTATTCAAGCAAGGTGCAGCTGCAGCTACTATTTAGAGTTCAGCTAGCAGCAATATCCAGTTTCCATTTAGGAGAATCATGCCTCAATGTTATGTCCTACAGACTATGCAAAGCCTTTCTGAAGGTTACTTTTTTATTAAGACCACCCATAAAAGATCCCCCCCGACACCATGGGACTTGAGCTTTGTTGTAATCCGTTTAATTTTTCCCATGTTTGAGCCAGCATCATCCTCTGATCTCAAGTTTTTGTCCTAGAAACTCTTCTCTTGGTAGTGATTACTTCTGCTGGAAGGGTATCAGAGCTGCAAACCTTGTCAGTAAAGCCCCCCCTACATACTTTTCCACAAAGAGAGTCTCCTTGCAAACAAACCCTTCCTTTTTACCCAAGGTATGTTCAGAATCTAATTTGAATCAGTCCATTGAGTTGCCAGTGTTTTTCCCGAATTATGAAAATAAGGCGGAATACATGTTGCACCAACTGGATGTGCATAGACAATTACACTTCAAGGACTTCAGAAAATCTGACCAGCTATTCATATCTCTTGCAGATTCAAAGAAAGGTGCGCCAGTTTCTAAAGTGACATTTTTTAATGGCTCTCAGATTGTATAACCTTTGTTTATAAATCCCAAAACAAAGAGCTTCCCCATAAAATAAAAGGTCATTCTACAAGAGCCATTGCAACATCTTCTGCCTTTCGGGCTAGACTGCCAATTGATACCATTTGTGCAGCAATGTGGGCAACACCACATACCTTTATCACTCATTACAAAGTCGATTTGGCCTCCAGGAACAGGGCCTCCTTTGATTCCCCTGTTCTGAAGAATATTCTCCCTTGAGTCACCCAAGAAAGATGGTGCTAGGGATGCTGTCTCAACCTTAGTAAGAATGAAGGTGAGATAGGACAAGAACACATAAAGAAGTTATGTACTCACCATAACGTTTCATGTGTGTTGTCCATTTTGCCTTCATTCTTGCATCCCATCCTCCTTTCCCACAGCCTTTGGCTCCTGGAAGACCGAGTGAATACAATTGGCTTTTAGGGATTTCTGACCTTCTTGATTGCTCTGTAAGGTATTAAAGCTACCATTATTTTTTTGAATTTTTTTTTTCTTTTTATAGCTGCAAACAACTTTCCTGGTGCATAATGAGATAGAGGTTAGCCACGCGCTAGTGAAAGACCTTGAGCTTGTATATAAGGTGGAGTTAGAACCGAGGATTGGTTCCGATCCCAACCTTAGTAAGAATGAAGGCAAGCTGGACAACACACACATGGAATGTTATGGTGAGTACATAACTTCCTTTTTTTGTAAATCATTCACTATGTTTTATTTGCACATACCCAAGATTTTAGTGCATGTGTTTGTCTCAGAATATTAAAGCAAACGTGAAGACAGTTATTAATATATATTCCAAGGAATGCAATTTTATGGAACACCGTAGTATATGTAATTATGCACCCAGATGCAATAGACTTGCATATTATATTCTGCTGTTTGTACTTCTTAACTACTACTTGTTACTTATAAAATTTGAGATTTTTCTGATATTTGTTTTGTTTGATGAAAAATAAGGGGACTTAGCAGTGGAATGTTAGACGTGCGTAAGGCTACTTTATCTCTAGGTTTGTTTTTATTGAGATTTTAAGTTGCTGGCAGGATGAAAGTTTTTTGATATTTGTTTGGACTGAGTTCTGAAGCTCAGCAATGCGTGTAGCATGTAGATAGTTACTACTGTGGTATTTAGATTGTTGAGTGAATACCAGGTGTTGTTTTCATAAACACAATTGTCTATGAGGTGTCTATCTTTTTTAGTAGGTGATTGATCGTTGTCGCCTCACAATAAGACGTTGTCCTGTTCGATTCTCAGCTAAAGTGTCTTCTGTGTGGAAACATGCGTGAATGGGCGTACCTTCGTTGAAGGTTGTACGTCAGGGCTGGCAACTTGGTACGTAAAAATCTACTGCCAATCATTAGCGGACCGGAGTTCCGCTGTGGCGACCCCTAACCGGGAAAAGCCGAAAGATACAACAACAACATTTATGTTAGGGCATGTTTTGGGACTGTAGATGATGATGATGTAGGCCGATTATGAGGCACAAGACAGATTTACACCCCCAGCTGCTGGCAAAATCTCCCATGAAGCATACTACTAGTGACAGGTACACTTCCACAATGGTCTGGACTACATTGCATGACTGAATATTGGAGGCTAGTTGCCAAAGTTAGTTGCAATTTGGAGAAACATAGCCACAGACCACTAGGTTAGAGGGTTGTTTTCAGATGACCATGTCCTGCTCTAGAAAATGACTTTTCTCTATGTCAGAGGGTCTCTGCAGAGCTCCTGGAACCAGGATTTTGCTTCTCAAAAGGGCTGTAGAGATTTTCTTTTTTTTTTTTCCAGAGAGAAGTAGATGGTCCCATTCATGTTTCTTACTTGCTTTGAATGGAACCAAGTTTCTGTTTGATATCTCCATGACTTCAGTTAGCACATCCTGTAGAGCTGATTCAGGTAGGTGAACCTGCAGGTAGTGATGTTCCTGCTTCCTTAGGACACCTGGATGGTGCCATTAGTTTGGATGCATTTTGCCATATTACTGTCTGGCAAGCTGCCTGTCAAAAGACCTGACACTTCATTAATTTAATGTGTGACTTAGTAATTTCCAAATCTCACTGCTCCACTTTTCACATTTTTTTGCTATGTTGGGGAGGGCTGCACCTTCCATAACCCTGTTAGTTAAACATAACTGTCAGATCTTCAATAACCCTGTTAGTTAAACATAACTGTCAGATCAGTGTACTTCAGAGTAGGAGGATTGCTTAAGGATGTTACAGTCTCGGTGTTACAATATATCACTAATTTTGCACTTGAGACCTCTGCAGTTCTGAGGATCACAGTTATAGTCGACAAACATTCAACAGGCACCCTTCTGGAGTTTATACAGGAGGATCCTTCAGTACTGAAACTGGAACTTATTCAGAATAAAACAGATACAGTTTTCT